>NC_056739.1:322759011-322879011 GCF_019279795.1 Protopterus annectens | reverse complement strand
TATTATATTATATTATATTATATTATATTATATTATATTATATTATATAATGATCCTACTCTTTTTACAAGTGCTGTGGATTCTTTCATATCTACCTAAACCATCATTATTTCAGACATAAGAGACCTTAATTTAATTTGTCATCTGAAGGTCACCTCCCCCTACTTCTGCTGCCCTACAGTGTCAGCACTGGGAAATGAATCAAAACTTCTGGTATGAGTCTAGAACCCACAGCCTTCTAATGTTCCTATAATCAAAAACAAGTTGGTACCTGTAAGGCCACTGACTTTCTTGACATTATATACACCATGCAAAATTGGATCTTCAGATTAATATGTTGTGTATTTCATAATCAGCCTTCACTTTTTTTCTAGGTTTGCCAGACTCTGCACTACTTCACAAAACTATATCAAAGTCACTAAAATTCTAATACTGGATGTGGTTTGGAGCCACAGAATATGAAGATACATTTCTCAGTGACATTTCTCCTGAGTACCAAGTAAAGTGAGGGTTTAAAATTTGCAGATTTAATATTTTATTTTAGGTATCTCACAGCAATTATTATAAAGCTATGAAGCAAGAACTCTGTGCTTGCGTTTATAAATTAAGGATGTACAGCAAAGTGCGCAGTGGCCTATCAGGTAGTTTGTTGCAAGTTTCAGTACGTTTTAGCATTTCTGTGTGGAACATTGCACTGATACTGAAGACTGAAAAACAACCTATTTATTTATGATATCCAGACTTGATCAGAATGGAAGTGCAGGTCACACTCAAAATGTTATATAGCTTACCGGGGGTGTTTGAACAGAAACCACTGGAGTTTAATGGAGAAGTGCACAGTTATTCTACTTTATTTTTATTTATTTGCTAGCTGGATAAACCCACAGGACACAAGTTTTACGTTTCAAGACTGACCTAGAAGCACTGCTTAGTTAAATGACTTGCTCAGTCCCACAGCAGGCAAATGGAGGCTAACAGAATCAAACCATGGTATACAGGAAGCAGTCCTGTAGCAGCTCATAGAGTTAATGCTTTGCACTAACTACCAGAAAACTATGCATACTTGGAAGGATGGCTGCTGGGAGGGTGAGAGAAAGAAGTGACAATAGCAATCATGGTACTGGAGCTTATAGCTGGGAGAATGAACTGGAATGAAGCTGCAAATGATACTGGGAAGATCACACGCAGCTCTGTGAACTGCCATCATGACCATAAAGAGGAAGAGAAATTCCACTGTATGAAAATATGTAATACAATGGTTTCAAAAAAATAAGAGAATGAAAGTTTCCAAAAACAAGGCATTGGTGAGTAAAGAATTGTACTGCTTGATGTATCTACAAATGCAAAACGAGATAAAATGAAGGAAACAGGGCTGTAACACACAGTGAGATTTTATTTTTTATTATTTTATTTTATTTTATTTTATTTTACATTTGTTGACGGGAAAGTCCGACTAGGTTCCACAGATCCTGTTTTCAGCGGAGGCATGGGGAGAAATGCTCCAGAAGCATGTCTTTAGAGAGATAGTAAGTGGAAGGGATAAAACTGAAGAGGAAGGACATAGCAAGCCAAGGGAAAGTGACCTCAGACAGACCCCATGAGTCTTCTTCCTTTAACATCTTCCTCAGGTGTCCACATACAGCAAAATGCCTGTTTCTTGCACATTTCCTTTTATTTCTCTTCTCAGGTGTGAAGTACTAAGAAAACACTGTATGTGTTTTGGAGGGTTCGGGGAGGGTAATGTTTTCAGAATCAGACATGCTGTGCAACTTCGCAGTTTTGAAAGCAGCACAGCATTACAAGTTATTGCTAGTCAGCCACATCGATTTAAAAATTAATATAAACTTGCATTATACTGCATGACAAAAGTGGCAAGTGTTTTTCACATCACTGCTTATTCATAGTGTTCCTGAGGTGAGGTATTTTAAGTCTTGCCTGGGTCAAGTGTTTTGTTTACTTCTGTCTGATGGCATGATGTTATTTTATAATTATTGCATTTCAAAATGTAGGAAAATACCACAGGCATACATTAGTACTCCTGAATAATTCTAAGATGAAGTTATAGGCAACTCTTATTTCATCTCACTTGTATACAGTATTGTAATCATTATTTTAAAAAGAAATATATATATATATATATATATATATATATATATATATATATATATATATATATATATACATATATATATATATGTGTGTGTGTGTCTGTGTGTGTGTGTGTGTGTGTGTGTGTGTGTGTGTGTGTGTGTGTGTGTGTGTGTGTGTGTGTGTGTGTGTGTGTGTGTGTCTGTGCGTGTGTATGTATTTTGATAGCACATATTCTAAAACTGGAACAATACAGAGGAGCTACAAATATATCTTTTTATATTTATAAAAGAATGTAATTAAAAAAAGCATCTGCTATAGTTTAGAAATCTTCAAACATCTTGTTACTGTATCAGCTTGCATTCAAACCCTAACATTAACAAAACAAGGCACTATACAACCCAGGTCTTGACTCGAGTATTATCATTTCTGTATACACAAGGACACAGCAGCATGCAGGCTAAATCCAACATTCCAGTAGATGCTGCATTCTTCCGCACCCTCTGGACTTATTACAGATAGATTATACAGCTGTCACTGGCAGTAAGGAGGAGGAATGCAGAAACAAGACGTTAAACGGTGCTGTGATCGACTAAACTTAAAATGACATTTTAGCAAAATAATTTGTTGTAATAATGTACACGTATCTCTTACAGAGTGTGTGTGGGGGGGGATACGCAAGTCTTTTTGCTTCTTTCACTTTTATTAAAATAGCCATAAGTATGTACTTGGTTGCATGCATGCACATGATGGACAGCTATGAACAACTACAGGAAGTTAGAATTTAAGACAGACTATCAGTGAACGTGGCCTTTTTGATGCAAAATGCAGCAGGGAGCATTTTATGTAATTTGTGGTGCAATAAAGCTGTGATGTGTTTGATGGGTTTTCATATTATTCATACCTGAGACATCACTGATGTTCTATCTGTCTCAAGGCCCCCACCTTCTCCCTCCCCCTTCCCCGTTTCCCTGGGAGATGTGTCGAGTTGACATTTTCTTCACTCTGACAGTAATCTCTCCTTGGCCTCCTGCTTCCCCTGGCTCCTCCACAAATAGCATCTCTACAAATGTGATCTGTCAGAACAAGGAGAACGGAAGAACCAAAAATAACCACTGTTTTGATTTTTTGCAAAAGGTCACTACAGAATGCACACTCACTCTGAAAATAAACAGTTTTTTTTTCTCTCAACTGGTTTCACTGAATTGATGCACATTGAAGTTTGAAGGTATATAGCTAAGTAGCAGGAATCTGACAAATCATTATTCATATGATTGTCTATTATTTATTGCATTTCACTGACTGATGTTTACACCAGCATGTGTGTGTGTGTGTGTGTGTGTGTGTGCGTGCGTGCGTGCGTGCGTGCGTGCGTGTGTGTGTGTGTGTGTGTGTGTGTGTGTGTGTGTGTGTGTGTGTGTGTGTGTGTGTGTCTTAGATGAGCATAGAAATACTAAACTTGTAATTCAAGGTGTGAGAATCTTTCACAAACATCTTTTTTAAAGCACTCATTTGGAAAATTATGTCATTTTTTTAACTTTTGTACTGCACTGTCTCTCACAGCTTCACAGGATGAAGAGTAAACCAGGTCACCATTCTGTATATTCTCTCCTATGTCAATAACAATGTTAAAAACCAAAAGATGAAAACACAAAGCAGACACATTCTCCTACAATTATGTAATCAGAATAAAGGCAAATGTTTTGTGATTCCCTGTGTCTTGTAACACACATAAGCAGCTCCCCAAAACCACTACCATACACATGGTAATACATCCATTCTTATTTAGTTGCTATTTTTATTTCCAAGGTTGCTTACTGCTCCATATTGTTTATTTTAGCCTTTTCCATACTGGCTGTGAGATTTGTCAGCTCAGAAAGTGTTATTGCCTTACTGTCAACAACCACTGCCACCCCCACCACCCCAGTGAGAATAGCTGGAGATTTGTCCTCTGCTGCACAGATACACAGCTGTACCAGTATGCCAGTTCTACTTCCTAGTACTAGTCAGGGATACCTGTAGGGATGAAACATATAATGGATATATTATGGCCCAGTATGCATTTCTTGTTTAATTGTTTATTTCTTTTATTTTTATTTCTATTTTAGTGGATAAAGTCACACTTAGCCCTCATCCTTTTTCAGAAGGTATAAGATATCAGCAAATGCACAATTAATATGAGGTGTATTTATTAATGTATTAGGCCTTAACAGTGAGTATAATTTAAAAAGAGCTACGTTTTTAGGACTACAAACTTAGCTTTTATCTATGACTCCCCACCACACACACACACACACACACACACACACACACACACACACACTTGCATATTTCATGTCTGTTCACACTTTGTTGACTAGATTAGTTCCATTAGTCCAATGGCCTCTTTTCATAGGTTCAGGATCATATGAGTTTACTAGGCTAATGACCCCAGGGTCCTTACAAGTCTAGCCAAGTTCAACCTGTGTTCCCAAGGATGTCTGGTTCAAGCAGACACTAAAATCAGTACCTTTTGCCCCTGTCCAAGAGGGACACCGGTGGAACCCCCAGGGTGAATTTCTGGATACCCATCCAGTCATCCAAAATGTGCTTAAATAGGGCCAACGAGGGGCTTTGTTTAACATGAATAGGAAGCTCATTTCAAAGGTGGGACAACCTCTGTAAGACAAATCTGTCTCACCAGCAAGTTCTGTTGATGTCACATACCAGGTTAAGGTTCTTAGAGTGAGTGACCCATGTGCCATTTGACTTGTGAATGTGCAGCATTTCCATTAAAGCTGGGTCAGACATTGCTCTATATGCAAGGCACAGGTCACCTCTGAGCAGTCTGTACCACACAGAGTAAAGTGACAATGATTTCACTCTGTCCACATAAGACAGATCTTGAATTTTCTTTGTATGGAACCATTGTGGTCACTCCAATTGTTGCAGGTGTTTGGAAAAGAAAATAGCAAAGGGAGCATTGCACTCTATTATTGGCCTGATGAGGGAAGTGTACAGGGGGGTTATAACTGCTTTTTTTCTGGAGGCAATGCCCTTACTTATGCAATGAACAATATAAAATGTCCTTCTTACCACTGTGGAGACATGTTGATCGAAGTTAAGGTTGCTATCAACCTGTGTGCCCAGATCTCTCAAAACTGAATGTGTGCTTTGGGTATTGCTTTTGGTGTGGTAGTTTGCAGGAACATCACCCTTGTCAAAGGGGATGATAGTGCATTTTTTGCATTAAGTTTAAGACCATGACTTTGGCACCAGTCATTAGTCTGTGTAAGACCTTCTTGCAGGATGTTGATATTGCTAAGGGTTTCAATGATCGCTCCCAGTTTGTAGTCATCAGCAAACTTTGTCAGCCACAGTCCTTTAGTTTTAGCCTGTACTTCAGAGAAGTAGATTCCAAACAGTAGGGTCCAAGAACTGATCCCTGTGGAACACCACTTATTACAGGTCTACTGGAGGAGGTGGAGTCCCCTATTTTGACTGTATGAGTTCTATCAGTGAGCCAGTTTGCAACCCACCTGACAATATATGGGTTGATACCCAAATGGGTGATTTTATCAATGATGCCTGAGTGGGGGATTCTGTCAAAGGCCTTGGCTATGTCTAGGTAGCCGTATGCATAGATTTGCCCTTGTCTAGGGCTTTGATGACTGTCTCGAGGAAGTCCACCAAGTTTAACAGGCATGATCTCCCCTGGGCAAAGTCAAACTGGGAGGGGTCAAGCATTTGGAGATTTCCTGTATCTTTGTTAATAAGTTCCATGATGATTCATTCCATGGCCTTGCAGATAAGGCTGGTCAGGCTAATGGGTCTATAGTTTCCATGACGGTAGCTGTTTTCCATTCCACTGGGACAAAGCCAGTGCTTAGCCTGTGATTGAAAAGCATGCTCAATGGTGATGCTAATTTCTGTTTTACCCATATAGAACACAGCCCGGGATGTTGTCTGGTCCCATAGAGGCTGTGTTTTTGGCCTTGGACAGGTCATTTAAGACCTGCTCCTAGGAGATACTGGTTGGGAGACAGGTGTTAGGGATTCTTTCAGGTATATGTGGTGGTGACAGGGGAGTGAAGTTTTCACTGAACCTGTCAGCCAGCAGGTTTGCTATATCCACAGGTTCTATATATGTAGTACCCTTAACTATGATTTCAGCACAAATCTACCTTTGAGGTTATGGATGTAACTAAAGAATGCCTTGTGGTTATTCTTAGTTAGGGAAGCTAATTTGGATTCATATTTGGCTTTGGAGGACTTCACTAGGAGTCGTATTTGCATGTTTAAGTTGAGGAGGAAGTGTTTCCAGTTTTGAGACTGTTCTTTCCTATTCTTAGACAGCAATTTATTTCTCCTATTGTATAGCCTATTAATGGCAGTTGTCCTCAAGGCAGGTTTGTTTTTCCTTGAAGATCTTGCTTTAGTTCTATCAGGTATGGCAGTGTCAATACAATTGCACAGGTGCTTGTATCAAGCATTGTTGTGTAACTCAGTATAGGTGTTTGTTCCATCAGTGGGGGGAGGGGCTATGAAGCTATTTATGCCATCACATAAGAGGTTGTAATTGGCCTTGGAGAAGTTTTTTAGTCTAGTTGTTGGTAAGCAGGTGGTCTTGTGTTATAGTTACTTCTAGTGAGTCTGATTTGCGGTCAGATCTTACTAGGGATGGCCAAGCACAGGGAGTGGTGCAGTGGTCCCCCATGTTGGTGAGCACCAGGTCCAGGATGTTTGAGCCCCGCTGGGTGTGTCAACCAGCTGGTCTAGGGCATTGGTGTTAATAAAGTCCAGGAATCTTTGGGCAAGTGAGTTTAGAACATGTATAATTTGCCCAGTCTATGGATGAGTAATTAAAGTCACCCAAAACCAGGGTGTTTGGTTATATCTTGATTGACTCAAGTAGATCCAAGTAGGCTGAGTGGATGTCCTGATTTGTAGAGGGGGTCCTATAGCTGGCAACAACCTGAAGAGGGGTCTCACCTACAGTCAACTGTACCTGAAGTAATTCAAGGGAATCATGCTGTTTAACCAATCTAGAGGTGTATTTATCTTTAATGAATACTGATACACCAACTCCTTTATTTCCCATGCCTTCAGTTTGTGGTCTGAACATGTGGAAGGAAGTGTAACCTGGTATAGCTGGGGTACTCTCCACAGCCTTAAACCAGGTCTGAGTGACTGCACAAATGTCAGCATGTTCCAGGATGAGGACTGCTCCCAGTGAGTGCAGTTTCCAGTTTAGGTCGGGTATGTAGCAGCATGACTTTGGTGTTATTTTTAAACAGTATTTTTATGTCTGGAATTTTGTTCTTGTGATATTGCCTAAAAAAGACACTGTGGGGATGGCAAGAGCCTTAGCCAAAAGTAACCAAAATCCTAGGAGTGACAGATGAAGACCATATCTGGCAAACCATACCATGTCATTACAGGCTGACAGATACTGAATCCCCTTTGAATACCACCAGAACCTAAGCCAATTGTTAAAGTCAATAATTGTTGTTTGTATTGAGGTATCATCCTAGGCAAAGGTAAAATGCTGCTTAAGGCTAGGGACACACCTGCCTGAGACACATAATCCAAGAACAGAAGACCAAGGAATAGGAGATAGATATCTTCTGACAGTTAACATAGATGATTAAGGGCCTGAGTTGTTATCAAGCTTCTTCCTGCAGCCAAGGGCATAGGTTCCATAAATTTGTTGATAATGCCCAAGTGGGCTATTATATCAAATGCTTTAGCCAGACAAGTAGGCAGTATGCACCATTTTCCCCTCATCCATTGCCTTAGTGACTTTCCAAAGATGTCCAGAAGATTCAGTAACCATGACCTTCCTTTGACAAAGCCAAAATGGGATAGATCCAGTGTCTGGTGGTCTCCTATGTCCTTGTTCATAATTTTCATGATAATTCTATCCATGGCTTTGCAAATAAGACTAGTCAGACTAATGAGTCGGTAGTTTCCATAATCTATTGAAGGTCATTTATTATGAAAGGGTATAACCATCACAGTCCTCTATTCATGTGACACAAAGTCTATTTTAACACTATAGTTAAATAATGACTGAAGGGGTCCAGATAAATCGTACTTTAGACTGTTCAAGAGACATTCTGGGATGTTAACAAAGCCCATTGAAGCCTTGTTCTTGGCTTTAGTGAGCACAGTCAGAACCTTCTCCCTAGTTATAGTTAGAGGGCTTATGTTCGAGGGTATATTTTTGGGGAATGGTTTGGGGTGAGAGGGGGTAAAGTTGGAAATGAATTTGTCCATTAACAGGTTTGAAATAAAATCCAAAGAACTACTGAAAGACACAAAACTTGCAAGTGTAGTGATAGGACAAAGCTCGTAAAAAGCGATGCTGCAACCACTAAAAACAAAAGAATTTATTACGGTAAGCGCTTTCGGTGGTGAAAATATCCCACCTTCATTAACAGGTTTGCTTTACCACCAGGCTCAGTGAATGTGGCACCATTAACCACCAGTTCAGAACATTGCTATGTGCTGCCCTTGATGTTTCTGACATAGCTGTAGAAGGCTTTATGTTATCTTTCACCTGGTAGGCTATCTTAACCTTTAAGTTGGCTTTGTTTGACTTAATTAGTCTTAGTTGCCTATTTAGTATGATGAGAGAGTTCTTTATCTTCACAGGAATTATCTTCCTTGATTTTTGCCATAATGTTTTCCTTTTGTTCTATATCCTATTTAGTTTGAGATACTACCAGGCAGGTTTGTTTCTAGGGCTAGTCCTGGGCTTACTTCTAGTAGGCACAGCAGCCTCTCTGCAACCATTGACATGGTTATACAGAGTTTTTGAGATCAATTCAACATAGGCTGCTCTGTTCTCCAGGATGGGAAGGACACTGAATTTTGACAAACCATCACTTAATAAAAGGTAATTTGCCTTGGAATAATTCCTGTTACTTGTTTAATGAGATTACAGATTTTATTTTGAATTCAAAGGAGACAGCTTTATGGTCAGACCTTACCAGGGAGGACAAGACATGGGGAGGCAGCATTCTCCCATATTTGTGGGCAAAAGGTCCAGTATATTAGAGCTTCTAGTTTGCATATTCACAATTTGGTCAAGGATGTCTGTATTTATGAAGCCCAGGAATCTCTAGCCTGTAGATTTGAGACTATGTAGGATTCCCAGTCTATAGATGGGTAATTAAAGTCTCCCATGAGTAGGGTGTTAAGTTGGATGGTAAGTGTCTCCATCAGGTCCAAGTATGCATGGTGAGATTCTTGGGCATAGAGGGAGACCTATACCTAGCTAGGATATAGAACGGGATTTTGTCTATAGTGGTCTGCATGTGCAGGAACTCCAGCATGTCATCCTGTTTGACCATCCTAGAGGTATGCTTGTTACTGATGTATGTTGAGACACTTCTGCCTTTAGTCCTTGTCTGTGCCGCTACTAGTCTAAAAGTGAGAAAGGTATTGAAACCTTGCACTTCCAGGTTACTCCATGCCGCTTTAAACCACATCTCTATAACTGCACAAGAAAGCATAAACATATCTGTACACAGAACTGCATCTGGATACAAATATGTGGAATGTTTACGTGAAAACATGTTTATCTGTATAAATACTAATTTAATTTAATTAATGCCTGAGCAAAATAATAATCTGCATATAAATATATATATATATATATATATATATATATATATATATATATATATCTGTAAATCACAAATATACATTTGCATGAGAACACTTACAGCTACTTGTTCTTTTATTTATGCACTAAGCGAAACAAAAAAGTCTGCATTTCCACATATTTTCATTTAGTATTGCATTACCTTAAGCAGTAGTTAAATTACATGCAGGCAGTTTGTGTAGGCCATAACATTATTAGTATAATATTATTAGTATAATAATTGTAAAAAATATGAATTAAACGTACAAGATGATTCAACTCAGTCAGGCACCACACCCTAGTCAGAGAGGAGAATGGAAGAGGGGAGGGAAGTTATGGTGTTAACTAAATGTTCGGCCCATGCTTTTTGACCAGTGTTATTAATTCTGCATATATTTTAAAGCATCTCATTATATGCTTTAGAACTGGAAGAATCAAGCTACTCCTACTATGAAGGAATTTGTATACTTGGCAACTGAAGTTTGTCACCTTGAACTTATCATGATCAAGGCAAGAACATCTAGAATCACCTCTTCATATATATGGCTGAAATTACACCCAAGGAAAGCAGGAAGCCAAGCTAGATCCACAAATCTGTTTATTTAGCGCTTTTGTCCGCAAATAACACTGGACTTCATCAGTCAGAATCAATCATTCTGATGAAGTCCAGTGTTATTTGTGGACGAAAGTGCTAAATAAACAGATTTGTGGATCTAGCTTGGCCTCCTGCTTTCCTTGGGTGTTTTTAAAGCATTGTTTCTGTGTGTTTTTTTGGATTATATGGCTGAAATTCAAAAAAACTGCTCGATAAACAGACTTTAATAATTAACTAACAACTACTCATCACATTTCTTTTACTGCTTAAAAAGCTTTGTTTTATAGTAGACAGCATTATAAATAGTTATTTTTAGTTGTCTATTGTTACTCTTTTAGATATGCATATTTGTTTTATAATATTTCTATCATCATATAGGTTCATAGGTTCATAGGTAGGTATTAGGCTATTGGCGCAAGGGCCTATATAAGCCTAGCCAACAAGGTTCCCTGGCTTACACCACCCAAGAAAGTTATTTTCCTGTGCCACTGTCGAGCAGAGACACAGAAGTGATCCTAGGGGTGTATTTCCTATTTCCCATCCATTCATCAAGATTTTTCTTGAAGAGTGCTAATGAAGAACTTTGCTTGACATAGATGAATAGCCTGTTCCAAAGTATGGGAAGTCTCTGGGACAGGAATCTATCCCTCCAGCATGTCCTGTTTATTGTGGTGACAAGGTTTAGGTCCCTAGAGCGTGCAGCTCAGAGGGATTGGGATTTCTTTAAGTGTAGCATGTCCAGCAGCTCTGGGTTTGACATAGCTTTATATGTTAGGCAGAGATCACCTCGAAGTAGGTGATATGCTACAGAATAAAGCTGGAGATTTCTGAGGCGGTCAGTGTAGGGCATTTGTTTGAGGCCAGTAATCCTCTTTGTGAGGTACTTGTGTGGCCTTTCCAGCTGCTGCAGATGCCTTGTGAGGTACATTCCAAAAGAGGCGTTGTATCTATAATGGGTGTAATGAGTGTCAAGTAGAGGGGAAACAATGACCTCTTTTTTCCTGGATGAGAACCCTTTTATGATGAGGTGTGCCATGTAGAAGGGCTTCCTGACTACTGTGGTGATGTGACTATCAAAGGAGAGACTACTGTCCACCTGGGTCCCAAGGTCTCATCACCCATTCGGTGTTAAGTAGATTGCTGCCTATATGGTAGTTCATGGGTACAGAGTTTTTACCAAAGGGGATGACATTGCACTTTTTGGCATTAAGCTTGAGGCCATGGCTCTGACACCAGGCATTTGTCTCAGCAAGGCCCTTCCACATCATTTGGGGACTTAACTATGGCTCCTAGTTTGCAGTCATCTGCGAACCTCATTAGCCAGAGGCCTTCTGTGTTAGCCTGTACTTCAGAGAAGTAGATACCAAACAGGAGAGGTCCCAGGATGGAACCCTGTGGTACTCCACTTGTCACTGCTTTGAGGTCAGATTTGGAGTCTGCAATTTTTACAGTGTGGGTTCTGTCAGTGAGCCAGTTGGTAACCCATCTTGTGGCGTAGGGATTTATAACTAGTTTAGTGAGTTTAGCTATAATTCCAGAATGGGGGATGGTGTCGAAAGCCTTGGCGAGGTCAAGATAGGCTGTGTGAACCACCTTACACTCATCTACAGCTTTGGTGACTGCCTCAAAGAAGTTCATCAGGTTCAGGAGGCATGATCTGCCTTACACAAACCCGAACTGGGTGGGATCCAGAGTTTGGAGGTTACCAATGTCTTTGTTTATGAGTTAAATGATGATACGTTCCATGGCCTTGCAGACCAGGCTCGTCAGGCTAATAGGTCGATAGTTCCTGGGATCAGTGGTGGCTCCCCCTTTGTGGAGTGGGATAACTGTTGCTGTGCGCCATTCAGTGGACACAAAGCCTGATATGAGGCTATTATTGAACATGGTGCTTAAGTGGGGAGCCAATTCATTCTGAAGTTCGTGTAAAACATAGCCTGGGATGTTGTCCAGTCCCATGGATGCTGTGTTTTTGGCTTTAGAGAGTGCAGCTTTCACCTGCGTAGTTGTTATTACAGGGACTCTGCATTCTTCCTGTATAGATATGGGCCCTTTAGGGGGTGGGGGTGGGGGTGGGTAAGGTTAGCACTGAACCGATCTGCCAGGATGTTGGCAATATCAGTTAGTTCTGTAATTTCCATGCCTTTGTGCTGTAACTCAGAGCAGATCTGGGTATTGCCATCAAGATTCTTGACATAGCTATAGAATGCTTTGTTGTTGTCCTTAGAATTAGTGGCAATTTTGTTTTCATAGCTAGCTTTGGAGGATCTTATAAGGGATCTCAGCTTCTTACTGAGTCTGACCAGGGAGCTCCTCCACTCATGGGATTTTACTCTCTTTTGCAACAGTTTCTTCCTTCTGTTGTACAGTTTGTTTATGGCAGGGGACCACCAGATTGGCTTCCTTTTTCTGGAGGATAGCATCTTGGTTCTGTTTGGGATAGCATGATCCATGCACTCGTGTAAGTGCTTATAGAGTGCATTTGTGTAGGATTCAGCAGTTGTAACTGTATTATCCATCTGCATGGGTGTCATGAAGTTCACCACTTCTGTCTTAAGAAGCATGAAGTTGGCTTTGGAGAAATTTTTTACCGTGGTTTCCTGAATGGGGGGTGGGGGCAGGATGTGGATATTAAGGGTGATTAGCTTATGGTCAGATTGGACCAACGAGGAGTTGACTTCAGGTGTGGAACACCGGTCACTCTTGTTGGTAATGACTAGATCTACGATATTGTTGCCCCTGGTGGGGGTGTGGATAAGTTGATCCAGGGCATTGGAGTTTATGATTTCCAGAAAGCGTTGAGCTAAGGAGATGGTACAGAAGTAGTTTTCCCAGTTAATGGTGGGGTAGTTGAAGTCTCCCATTATTAGGGTGTTTGGTTGAACCCTAATATTTTCCAGTACATCAAGAAAAGAAGAGTGGGAATCCTGGGGCATGGTGGGGGATCTGTAGCAAGCTACAATTTGGATTGCAGTTTTGCCCAGAGTTAGTTGCACTTGGATAACCTCGGATGCATTATGCTGAGCAACTAGCCTGGAGGTGTGGATATCCTTAATGAATATGGACATACCTCCGCCTTTGGTGTTTTGGTCCAGGTTACATGGCCGAAAAGTGTGGTATGAGTTATAGCCTGGTAGTGCAGGGATGCTCTCTGGAGCTTTGAACCAGGTCTCAGTCACTGCACAGATATCGATGTTCTCCATTTTAAGGAGTGCCTCGAGTGAGTGCATTTTGAGATTTAGACTTCTAGCATTGAGTAGCATTACCCTCAGTTTTTGCTTGCCTGTTCCTGTTACAGTGGTGAATTTGTTATTTGAACCTTGCCTAAAAAAGGCACTATGGGGCAGCAAGAGCCTTAGCCAGTATCCGGAATCCCAGGGGCGACAGGTACAGGCCATCTGTGGCAAAGCATCGTGGTCTGTCAACCATGTCATCCCAAGCAGATAGATACTGGAAACTGGATCCTCTTAGAATGACACCAGAAGCTTAGCCAATTGTTGAAGTCAATCATTTTGTCCTTGTACTGCGGTATCATTCTGGGCGATGGCAGAATACTACTCAGGGCTAGGGTCATACCTGCCTGGGCTACAAGATCGGAGAGCTCTTCCATGTCTCTTTTCATGTAGTCCAGGGAGGTACATCTCAGGTCATTCACACCAACATGGACAATGACAGAGTCATATTTGTACTTGTTGTGGAGTGACCTGAGTGCGTGAGTTATGTGGCGGTTCCTGGCAACCAACAAGCAGCTGACAGTAACCTTCTCCTTGTTTAGCCTGGTGAGTGGGACATCAGTGTGCCTGACTATAGAGTCACCTATGAGTAGTGTGTTGGGTATGTTGTTTTGCCTTATTGGCTGTGGTTGAGTGGCACACTAAGTCTGTGGGCTGTGTGTCATTTGGGTTGTGTTGGGGGATGGAGGTTGCTTGCGTTTCTGCTTTGGAGGTCTCTGTTGCTCAGACAGATTATTATTGAGAGCCTCCGCAAATGTTTTTGTGTTACTATTTGTGGATTTTGGTGGTGTAGATTTAGTGAGACTATGTGATGAGTGTGTTGTGGTGCGAATGTTTACCTTCTCCTCATTGTCAAGTTCAGTCTTGGTTGGAGAGAGCTTTACCTCCAGTTTGGCTAGATAAGTGCATCTCTCACAGGTTGTAGTCTTGGGTGGTAGGAGGAGAAGGTTGTCTGTGTACATGAGGCAATTTCTACATTGCCTCAAGATGCCCAGATTCATCAGATAGACAGGAGAGAACACTGGGAGCTGACCCTTGGACATGCCTGAATAAAAAACTATTTTTCTCTAGACAAGTGAGGAAAGTAAGAACAAGAGCTGTTTTTCTCTAAGCAAGTGAGAAAACTAAGTACCAAAATTGTTTTCCTCTAGGTAATGAGGAAGGTTGAGTGCTATAGTAATTAGTAGCTTATTTAGTGCTTACAAGTTCTGAACAAGTGCTGAGCACGAATAAGCAAATGTTAGTGCTAAAACTAAGAATCTGTATCTGCACTAGACCGTCCGAGTTACAAGACAGAAACAAGTGCAAATGCAGGCTTTCAAATCAGAAAGTTGAGAGAGATGGAAGAGATTGCCCAAACGGCCAATAACTACAATTTCTGAGCCAGAACCACTCCTTATATGGTAGACAGGTTACCTAGTGCTTACCACTTCCACTGATAAGCTAGAAGGCTTCCCTCCAACACAGAAAGGTTTGGGGGGCTCAGAAGCTTACATACAGTCCTGGATACAGAAAATCTGTATCTGGAACACTAGTTACATAAAAGGTAGGAAACAGGCTTACAATTTTTTTGTTTTTTTTTTTTACAGAAAAGTAGCAAAAACAGTAGTAAAAACAATTCACATGCAGTGCAAGCTAGCACACTTGAGTATGTAGTAATATTAGACCAAACGCAGTTTAAAAATGCAATTAAATTAAAAAGAACTAAAAGCAAGTGCAGAAAGAGTTTATTAGGTAGAATGTGGTAAAGAGATGGGACTGGAGGATTGTCAAAGATCAAATCTACAGTTGGGTGGACAACCGCAAAAGCCACCAAATTTAAACTACAAGCCAAAAATAGGGAGGATGGGTGGGACGAAACAACAAAGATCTAAGCAACAACTAACAGTACAAACTCTAAAACTAAAAAATATACTCAGCGCTGTATATTTGCAGATAGATTGGAAAGCAGTCTCTCAGAACAGGGAGACAACAGTTTCAACAGAGATCTAAGCAACAATTAACAAACTCTAAAACCAAAAAAATATATACTCAGCTCCGTATATTTGCAGATAGATTGGAAAGCAGTCTCTCAGAACACCAGTTCTAGCAATTAAATGCAGGCTGTTACTAACAGGTCTAATTTTATGCAAGTGATCCTTGAGTTAGATAACACACAAGCTGTAAAAAACAGTTATACCAACTGAAGACATGGCAGAAAATAGGGGGGGGCAGTTTCAACAGAGATCTACGCAACAACTAACAGTACCAACTCTAAAACCAAAAAAATATACTCAGCTCTGTATATTTGCAGATAGATTGGAAAGCAGTCTCTCAGAACACAGGTTCCAGCAATTAAATATATTAATAATTATATATAATATATTAAAATATATCTAATATATTAATGTTTTGTTGTTAAAGTTTTCAATAAAATCAATTGAGGTAAAAAAAAAAAGAATTCTTAAGGAAGAAAACTTTCAAAGAACACACTTTTCTACAGCTAAAGAAATGAAAACTTCCCAGACTTGCTACATTTTTCTTTGTGTGCACTTTCTGGCTGAACACACTTCACAAACTGTTGCATGCAAAGCATAATAATATTTTATAACACTATTCCAGCAAAACTGTACAAGTTTGTGTATAACTTGCAGTAAAGGGGAATTGGTCAAGTATAAGAATTCAGATAGTAATACATATTCAACAAACGAGCTGTAAGTACCGCAGTGACTGGAGTAACTTGCAAATAAGTACTAGTTATCTAAGTAATATTAAGCATAAACATGTGAAACACAAGTGAACAAGAATTGTTTATGTCCTTCTCTTTATATATGAGGAGCAGATTGACTGCAATAGGCAACATCAGGAATGAAGAACAGCAAGGCTGGTTGAAGAAGCTGGTAAGCATGAATACAGTAATAAATAATACTGTGTGCGTAACTGAGTTTGTTAATATATATATATATATATATATATATATATATATATATATATATATATATATATATATATATATATATATATATAGGGAACTAATTTATAAAGAATCGCAGTGAAGCAGTAGAGTGAATTCAGTATATTACTGCAACCAAGAGTAAGAGATATGTCAGTATATAAGTGCAGTATTCTGTATTTAACTGATTTCATTAATAAAAACATAAGGAACTAATTTATAAGGCATGGTAATTGAAGCAGTACAGGGCATTCACTACATTACTGCAACCAAAGGTAAAAGATATGTCAATAACTGTAGTATTCTGTGTATGACTGATTTTATAAGATGGAGGTATTTAGAAAGGATGCTTTCAGTACAATATTGCAAACAAATGCATATCTAGGCACAAATGTGATAATTCCATAAGGGTTGCTCTAAGTGTAAATCTGCTCTTTTTCTGAAAGATTTGCTCTCAGTGGAAGGCCTGTCCATAAACAGGATTACAAAGGGTGCCAGATTCCAAAAGACTTGCTCTCAGTGCAAGTGGTCACTTACACTGACAGCAAGTCTTTTGGAATCAGGCCCTATGTTTGTGTAGTAACTGCAACATGTAAACCCCACCAGAATTTGATAGCAATATACTCTCCTGCCAAGTACGATTAAGCACTTCCCATAAATCTTCATCCAAAGTCTGCATAAGCACTTCACTTGCATTCTGTATAACTTCAAAAACGATTTATAAAAATAAAAATATTTTTAAGTAAGACATGGAAATACTACGTAACATGGTGTGAATTTATTGTGTGCATTTTCTCTTTTGCCTCCCTCTTTCCTCTCTGTTTCTTATTTTAATTATGCATTCCTTTCTCCTTTTTTATTTTCTTTCTCTCCCATTTACATTCATTGTTTACAGGTCCAAAATCCTCTGGAGCAACCCAGGCACATACCTCCCAGGTTAAGGAGTGCTCACCCCCTGCCTATTTAGGGATGTCCTCTAAGGGGCAGTGCAGTGGCACCATTCCTGTAGGCACACGGGCACATGGCAGACTGGCAAACCTCACTAAATGTGGTCTTTGAGACTTGGTTGAGGAACTGCTGGAAGACATAGTAGACAAACAGACAGCCAGTACAAACCTCTCTTCAGTGTGTTCAAGACACGCTGTACCAGCTGGTGCTGACTACTGCACCAACACAGGCCCCTACCCCCTCAACATCAGGGTCTGCCACTGCACCACCATCTAGCAATGGAGGATCTGTAGACTCGGACTCCCGCTGGCACTTCCTCAGCTCTTCTTCCTTTCTCCTTTCTCCTACACTCTCTTACCTATTTCCCACCCCACACTACCCTCTTATATAAAAAAATTGATAAAATAGGTTAGTCTATCCCTCGACAAAATAATGTGCCCTTTCTGCCCCACCTACTCCAGTACAACCCTCTTACGTTTTCCTTCTGAGATGCTCTCTTTGTCATGTCTACTCTTTTTCAATCTTTTCTATCTCCCCCTTTTTATTCTTTAAAGTAATCTTATGGTGTCCACATAAGGATACCCCTAGGTAAAACGTTAGACCCCTTTATTTTTTTTTTAAATGTTAATAACGAAAGCTGTGCAGTCCACCACTTGCCTTATGTGTGTCACGCATGACTGCATATACCTTCAACTGTCTGCAATATCTGAATATATAACAAGTAATACATAGCTTATTACTTTCATACAGTACCTCATGTGTATTTGGTACTTTATTATATTGCCATAAGTAGGCACATTTTTCAAAATGCTTTGCTTTTCTTTATTTTGAGCAAATAAACTGTGCTAAGCTTATTTGCATATAGGTATAATGGCACTCCTCGCAGATAATTGCTGTGTTGCTTTGAAGTCCCAGACTAAGAATACTATCCATGGCATTGTGCAGGTGACCCTTCTGATGTACAAAAGTGACCTGGCTTAGTGGAAGTGGCCCTTCAGGTATACACAACTGGCAGAGTCATACTCAGATAGCCTATTAGGTATATGCAACTGACAAACGCATAATGCTTATAAGAAGACATAGTCCTGCAAGATTTTTCAGCCATTAAGTAAGACCACATGAAGATGATAAAAAAAAGTTCAGTATTATGGTCTGGAGACAAAAAAATGGAGAAGATTTAAACTACCTGTAGTGCTACTCAACAACTTGAGTTTCTTCATAGACACGGCTACTTATTTCATTACATTAATAACTTGACAGGGGCACAGGAAAATAATTTTCTTGGGTGGCAAAAGCCAGGGTACCATTTGGCTAAGCTTATATAGGCCCTAGGGCCAATAGCCTAGTACCTACTTATGAACCTATGAACCTATGAACTTCAGGCATAACATGAGTAAACTGGCTGTTGAAGTTTAAAAATGTTTTCTGAGACTGTTTGTTACAAAAGCTGAAAACATCATCCTGTAAACTATACTGGGTAAATCAGTAGGTATACTTTAGTTAAAGTCAGATACACTCTTTGGCTTAATGACAGAATGCTGAGAGTTAAAAGAACATACTAGAAGATTTGTTTTTTTGCAAGGGTGCAAGCCCCTCTGCACCCCACACACTCTCTGCTAATTATTTATACTAACTCTGAAATCACACAATCCCCTGGGAAAGGGAATATTTCCCTAACTGAGGACTGTCGATCTTACCCACCTTTTGACTGTCTGTATATATTGACCAAATGTAGGGCCCCTATATATATATTTGTATGCCTGACAGTCTATGGCTGGCCTTTCAGTAAGCACCGTGTGGAGTTTTGTCAGTCTCTAGCTTATGTTTGCACTAATATATATGATAGGCTATGTAAAAAAGACACGTGACACAGCTGATTAAGACAATATAGAGAAGTTCATGTATTTTTATGTAATTATGAAGTATATCATTAGCAATTTAAAACAATTTAGAGTGTACCATGGTACATATAAAATAGTTGATTTCCTAAAATATACTTTTCTGCTCTTTTTAATGACATCTGGTTTCAAATTGTGTATCTTTAGCAGTTTAGAGCAGAACAGTATGACAGCTAGCACCCAAGAAGTCAGTTTTGGGTTGCAGCTGAAAAGCGTCTCTGGACCAGTCAACTTACTCAGTTATCAAATAGTAATTAATAATTCCTCTGGATTTATCTTTACTATTTAACATTAAAATCTTATGAATAGAAAAATTCTGGGACTTCATCCACCTAACACTCATTTATTACAGTGTGAGAAAATGCATGTCTTCTAGTTAAGAGAAGTTGAAACTCCAGTGATAATCAGTCCCTCATTCTTATTAACTTTCATGCTGGGGAGTTGAAATGTATATTGCTTGTGCATTAAACTATATTGTCATCTGTAAACAAAATGTCAGTGTTAGTACACAGAAAGTGTTCTGTTACAACACTTATAGTTATGAGTAATTAATGCTGTCACGTGAGCTACTACTTCACAGGTCTTAATGCCATTCAGAGTGCATCTGAATACTGCATTACCTGAAAATATAAATTTTAGGGAAACATCATGGCTCTCCGTTTAAGATCTTTTTGCCTCCCTGGCCTATGGTCAGGGATTCAATCCTAACATCCAGTCACGATGTGGAATTTAAGCTGTGTGGACTTTCGCACTTTCCCACCTGTTTGACTATGACTGAGGAGGGTTTCTTCAGGTGATTCATTTTCCTTCTAGCTCTCAAGAACACGGCAGTTAATCGACTCCTCTAAACTGCTTACATAAGTTGCATTTGTCCTACCCTTGTTGCCTAGTTTGTGGATGAAAAGTATCCAAGATAAAAGCTCTCTTCAGATTAACAAATTAATACAATTTAAAATTTAGCTGTGTGATGTAACTATACCCCCTGAATATACAGCATTGTAGACTACTGTGGGCAGATTTTCTTTACTACCTGCATATGGTTTGTTAGTTTAGCCTCCTCTGTAAATGGACAGTGCCTAGCACGACATTCAGTTAATAAAAGAACAAATGAATAAATAAAATGAATGATTCAGAAGGCATATCCAAGACTATTTGCTATTACTGAAGCTTAACAAATTGACTAGACAGGAACCATTCAAGAATAGCCTAGAATTGTAGAGTCTGCCACCTTGTGGAGAAGGAGAGAAATGTCCATGTCAACAATCATGAGGGCTTAAGTTACTTAATAATTGTAAATTCTAGAATAATGACCACATCTTTGTGCTTTACCATCTTCCATTTAGAGTCGCCAAAAAGAGATTCCACCCCTGTGGTCCATTCTGTTATCTAACAATATTTCCTTTACCATGATACAAATCCCTCGTATCAGTCTATCACTTCAGCTGGGAAAATGTCAGTAACATATAATCTCAAGGCTATGTCTCAGATCAATAGTGATAACTAGGCTATACTATTAATTTCCTCCAAGCTTCTTCCTGCATTCCTGCATGCTTGAGAAGACCCGGAGAAGGGAAAACTACTGACAATCAGCAATGTGATTTATTAGTACAGAGAGCTTTAAATTGGCTGACAGTGATAGAAACTATTTTTGCAGATCTTTCTCTAGTTCGCATAGTGAATTTCAGACAAAAGTTTTAGTGAATCAGGCAAATCTTAAAAGGAGAAAATGACACCAATTAAAACAGAAAGTGCCACATGTAAAATATGTATGCACTTTACACTGGACAGACAGATCCAGGCATTTACAAAATCTAATATACTTTGCACCATTTTAATATATTATCAAAGTAATCCGTACTGAGTTGGAATTTAGTAATGAGTAATACAATGCAGTGAAGTACTGTGTGCATAATGCCTGGGCTGTCCATTAATAGAAAGCTGTCTCACTTATTTTCTGAAGATTCTGTCCGTTTGTGAACTTATACCAACTGATTTTGGTACCTCATGTGTTTCCATTTCTGGTCTCCTTAGAGACAACAAACTACTCTAAGCCTGCTAGCAGTAGAATCTCAGTTCTGTGTAGTCTCCCAAATGAAATGTTAACCCATAATTGTTTGTGACCTGTCCCTTTGTTAAATTTCACTGAGGTGCTATAAGCCCAGACTGATGCAGGGAGTGTATCCAAAGTATTTAGAAATGCAGTCAAAGGATTTCTACTGTCACCATTTCGATATTTAGCACTAGGTAAAACACTGCCAAATCTATTATCATGATATCCAAAGCTGCATCAAACTGTAGGTAAGGTGTTTCTATGCCCCATATAAAACACATCTCGCACTGACTTGTATACTACCTGCTCCATTTACACAGTAGGACTTGCTGAGGTAATTAAGCTGATATTCTTTTATATACTTGCAAGGTTAATACAACAGTCTAGATTCATGATGCTGACTTTTCTCATTCAGTGCCACAAGATAATTTCACTCCTGCTGAAGTATCAGACCCCAGGGATAGTCAAACCAGAATATGTGCAGAAAAAAAATATCTTTTGTGTAGGGTAATGGTCAGAGGAAATACCACTGGGGGCATCTTCACCACAATGTATTAAGAGATTTGTGCAAATATGGACTAAAGACTACCCCTGGTTCCTCAACACATCCCCTTCTGTGTTTTCAACTGCTTTTATCAGCCCTAGTGCTCATCATCATCTTCTTTCGGCTGTTCCCGTTAGGGGTCGCCACAGCAGATCACCTGTTTCCATTTCTACCTGTCCTCTGCATCTTGCTCTGTCACACCAAACACCTGCATGTCCTCTCTCACCACATCAATAAACCTTATCTTAGGCCTTCCTCTTTTCCTGTTACCTGGCAGCTTCATCCTTAGTATCTTTTTCCCAATATACTCTACATCCCTCCTCAGCACATGTCCAAACCAACGTAATCTTGCCTCTCTGGCTTTGTCTCCAAACCTTCCAACCTGGGCTGACCCTCTAATATACTTATTCCTAATCCTGTCCACCCTCGTCACACGCAGTGCAAATCTTAACATCTTTAACTCTGCCACATCCAGCTCTGACTCTTGCCTTTTTGTCAATGCCACTGTCTCCAACCCATATAACATAGCTGGTCTCACTACCCTCTTGTAGATCTTCCCTTTCACTCTTACAGGTACTTGTCTGTCACAAATCATTCCTGACACTCTTCTCCACCCACTCCATCCTGCCTGTACTCTCTTCTTCACCTCTCTTCCACACTCACCGTTACTCTGAACTATTGACCCCAAGTATTTAAACTCATCCACCTTCTTCACCTCTACTCCTTGCATCCTCACCATTCCTTTATCCTCCCTCTCATTCACACACATATATTCTGTCTTAGTCCTGCTGACCTTCATTCCTCTTCTCTCTAGAGCATATCTCCATCTCTCCAGGGTCTCCTCCACCTGTTCCCTACTCTCACTAAAGATCACAATGTCATCTGCAAACATCATAGTCCACAGGGACTCCTGTCTGATCTCATCTGTCAACCTGTCCATCACCATTGCAAATAAGAAAGGGCTCAGAGTTGATCCTTGATGTAACCCCACCTCCACTTTAAATGCATCCGTCACTCCCACCGCAGAACTCACCGCTGTCACACTACCCTCGTACATATCCTGTACCACTCTTACATACTTTTCTGACACACCTGACTTCCTCATACAATACCACAACTCCTCTCTAGGCACTCTGTCATATGCTTTCTCTAAGTCTACAAAAACACAATGCAACTCTTTCTGACATTCTCTGTACTTCTCCATCAACACTCTCAGAGCAAAGATTGCATCTGTAGTGCTCTTTCCTGGCATGAAACCATACTGCTGATCACTAATCATCACGTCCCTTCTTAACCTTGCTTCCACTACTCTTTCCCATAACTTCATGCTGTGACTGATCATTTTTATCCCTCTGTAGTTACTACAGCTCTGCACATCACCCTTATTCTTAAAAATCAGTACCAAAACACTTTTTCTCCATTCCTCAGGCATCCTCTCACTTTCCAAGATTTCATTAAACAATCTGGTTAAAAACTCCACTGCCATTTCGCCTAAACACCTCCATGCTTCCACAGGTATGTCATCTGGGCCAACAGCCTTTCCATTCTTCATTCTCTTCATAGCTATCCTTACTTCCTCCTTGCTAATCCATTGTACTTCATGATTTACTATCCCTACATCATCCAACCTTCTCTCCCTCTCATTCTCTTCATTCATCAACCCCTCAAAGTACTCTTTCCATCTGCTCAACACACTCTCCTCTCTTGTGAGTATGTTTCCCTCATTATCCTTCATCATCTTTACCTGCTGCACATCTTTCCTAGCTGGGTCTCTCTGTCTAGCCAATCGGTACAGGTCCTTTTCTCCCTCCATAGTGTCCAACCTTTCATACAACTCTTCATATGCCTTATCCTTAGCCTTCGCCACCTCTCTTTGCCATGCACCTCATCTCCTTATACTCCTGTCTACTTTCTTCATCTCTCTGACAATCCCACTTCTTCTTTGCCAACCTCTTTCTCTGTATACTCTCCTGTACTTCCTCATTCCACCACCAGGTCTCCTTGTCGTCCATCCTCTGTCCAGATGTGATACCAAGCACCTTTCTAGCCATCTCCCTTACTAGCTCTGCTGTAGTTACCCAGCTATTTGGTAACTCTTCACTGCCTCCCAGTGCCTGCCTTAACTCATCCCTGAACTCCACCTCACAATTACCCTTTTTCAATTTCCACCACTTGATCCTTGGTGCTGCCCTCACACTCCTCCTCCTCTTCTTGATAACCAATGTCATCCTACAAACCTCTATCATATGCTGCCTAACGACACTTTCTCCGGTCACCACTTTACAGTCTCCAATCTCCTTCAAACTGGCCCTCCTAGATAAGATATAATCCACCTGTGTGCATCTTCCTCCACTCTTGTATGTCACCCTGTGCTCCTCCCTCTTGTTAAAATACGTATTCACCACAGCCATGTCCATCCTTTTCACAAAATCCACTACCATCTGACCTTCTGCATTCCTTTGTTTAACACCATACCTACCCATCACTTCCTCATCCCCTCTGTTCCCTTCATCAACATGCCCATTGAAATCTGCTCCAATCACCACTCTCTCACCCTTGGGTACAGTCATCACCACTTCATCCAGTTCATTACAAAAATTTTCTTTCTCATCCATTGCACACCCAACTTGTGGAGCATACACACTAACAACATTCATCATTACACCATCAATTTCCAGCTTCATAAACATCACTCTATCTGACACTCTTTTCACCTCCAAAACACTCTCAACATACTGTTCCTTCAGAATAACTCCTACTCCATTTCTCCTCCAATCCACACCATGATAAAACAATTTGAACCCACCTCCGATACACCTAGCCTTACTCCCCTTCCATCTGGTCTCTTGCACACACAATATACCAACCTTCCTTCTGTCCATCATATCAGCTAGCTCTCTCCCTATACCAGTCATACTGCCAACATTCAAAGTTCCGACCCTCACTACCACAGTCCTAGCCTTTCTCCTCTCCTCCTGCCTTCAGCCATGTCTTCCACCTCTTCTCCTCCTTCCGCCAACAGTAGCCCAATTTTCACCAGCACCCTGTAGGCTAACAGTACTGGTGGCGGTCATTGTTAACCTGGGCCTTGACCAATCTGGTATAATAATTTTTCTTGGTGACTGCATAAAATGTTTTGGCGAAGTTTTACGCCGGATGCCCTTTCTGATGCAACCCTCCCCATTTATCCGGGCTTGGGACCGGTACAAATAAATGCACTGGCTTGTGCATCCCCAGTGGCTGGGTTATCAGCCCTAGTGCTTAAAAAAATAAAAAAAATAAAAATATTCTGAAATGTAGTTTATACCTTTATAACCATTAAGGTTACTTCTATCCTGTTTCTTGAAGTTGTAGTAAAATCTGCAAAATTTCTGTGAAGTTACATATATGCCTAGTAATGCAAAACAGTGTGGAAACGTTCGAAATGCTACATGATGATGTCATAGTAACACTCAAGATGTCATCTCACAGCTCTGTGACTGATATCTTAAAAAAGTCTATTATTGTAAAACAGAAAGCTGACTTCTAGCCTAAGCTATAAATATTTGCAGCAAATTTCTTAATATAGAATTCATTATTTTATATTTCAGAAATTGCAACATGTAGTATTTTTGCTATAAGGGAACAATTGACTGCTTTTAAGAGTAATTCATGTTCTGATAAGGCTTCATATACCTTAGTTATTCTGAATAACTGTTCTTGCACCATAGAAATATACATATCTTCCCATGTACAAGGTTCAAGGTTCGATCCTGACCTCCGACCAATGCCTGTTTGGAGTTTGCATGTTCTCCCTGTGTCTCCATGGGTTTCTCCCATGTCTGAAAAACATACTGAGTGTTTCCATCTCAAACTCACCAATGAATGGAGTTGTGGGCAGCAGCACAGACTCTACATGGTGCCCTATAGGAGGAAGAGTTGTACAAACCAACCGCTTTGGGCATCTATTGTGGTGCACAGTATCTTCAAGATAGGAGAGCACGGATCACAGACTGCATGCTGTGGCAGGGCTAGCCACACAGACTGCAGGTCGTGGCAAGGCTAGCCACTCAACAGTGCAAAATATGGCTCTAGGTGATTCAGTCCTGTTGACTAATGTCACCAAAAATGGGCATGGGTAGTTACCCAGTAAGTGGGTTGTGGATCCAGCCTACTCTGACCCACGCCAGGGACCCTTGCTAACTGTGGGAGGGGTATATGTGCCCCTATAGGCCAGAGTGTGCCTGCCATAAAGCCCAGCAGCCCTGGGTCAATAAGCTACTGGCTGGCTGATGTCTAGTTGCCCAGCCTGGGTTACATGGGATAACTCTGTTGAGCAAAAGCTGGTCGTAAAACCAACCAACCTGCCAAACATAAACTGAGAATTGCTACACTTAATGTAGGTCCACTGACAGGATGCAGCTTGGAAGTGGATGACATGATGATACAGAGGAGGCTGGACATCCTATGTATCCAAGAGACGAGATGGAAGGGCAGTGAAGCAAAGTCATTTGGCTTGGGATCCAAAGTCTACTACTCAGGTGTGGGACAGGCTAGAAATGATGTAGGAATTGTGGTGAGAGAGAGGCTACAGAAGGCAGTGAGGGATATCATCAGAATTAATGACAGACTCATGGCAATCAGACTCCAGTGTAATGATAGGACAGTATTCATAATCTCAGCCTATGCCCCACAGCAGGGTTGTGATAGTGAGGAAAAGAGTGCATTCAGACAGCAGTTGCAGGACCTACTAGATAAAGCAGGACAACATGAATTGGTGTTGATAATGGGTGACTTGAATGCACATATTGGGACAGACAGAACAGGATATGAGGACTGCCTGGGTCCACATGGGTGGGGGCAACAGGAATAAAGGAGAAGCCATTCCAGACTTGTCTAGCAAATGGCTTGATAGTAGCCAACACATGGTTCAGAAAGAGAGACAGTCACAAGATCACATACAAGAGTAGCCAACATGCAACTCAGGTAGACTTCCTCCTAGTAAGGAAAAGGCACTGAGGTAGAATCCATGATTGCAAAGTCATCCTCAGTGAAACAGTCGGCCCACAGCATAAACCACTAGTTGCCACAATCAGCTTTCAGTAGTAGTCACCGAAGGTTCTAAGGTCAACAGAGACCAGGCTGAAGACCTGGAAGTTGACTGGAGAGAAATTACAGCAGTTCAAGGAATTATTCAGGGCTCTAGCACTCCAAGAAGAGGAAGAAATTGGTGGAGTTTAAGAAGAGTGGCAGTGCCTAAAAACAGCATGTGTTAGGACTACAGAAAAGATATGTGGCTGAGCCAGGTATGGAAATAAGATACATAAGGAAAGCTGGTGGTGGAATGCAGAAGTCCAGAAAGTCATCAAAAGAAAGAAGGTGTGCAGGAAGAAGTGGGAGATAGAAAAGACTGACCAGGCTAGGAAGGGCTACTGGTTGGCTAACAAAGAAGCTAAGAAAGAAGTTGCAATAGCAAAGAATAGGGCATCAGAGGCACTCTACCAACTTCTGGTAAGTGACTCAGTAAGGGGCAGAAAGAAACTATATCAGGTTGCAAGGCAAAGACAGAAAGATAAAGAAAATAGTCAGACATCTTTCATAAGGGATGCCAGCAACAACCTGCTCACCAGTCCACAGGACATCCAAGGCAGATGGAAGGAGTATTTCCAGCAGCTTCTGAATGAAAAAAAAACACACAGAAGCTGTGCTACCCCAGAAACAGCCTACAATGAGAGAAGAAGAGGCGTCCACCTTAGAAGAAGTAAGAACAGCACTAAGGAAGATGAAGTCAGGGAAAGCAGCAGGCTCAGATGAGGTCACAGCAGATATGATAAAGATGCTGGGTGAGCTAGGGGAGAAATGGCTCCTAATGGTACTAATAGCAGTGTGGAAAGAAAGGCATATCCCAGATGACTGGAGAATAAGCATACTTGTGCCATTGTACAAGAACAAAGGGGACATCCACAAATGTGGGCAATACAGAGGCAACAAACTCCTACCACATTGCATGAAAGTACTGGAGAGGGTGATTGATAAATGGATATGCAGAATAGCAGAATGTAAGATGGGAGATCAGCAGTTCAGATTCAGATCAGGACACAGCACAATTTACCCCATGTTTGCACTGAGACAGATACTTGAGAAGAAGATAGAGATGAGGAGAGTGTCCAACTGGGCATTCCTAGACTTGGAGAAAGCATATGACAAGGTCCCATGAAAGCTGATCTGGGCAGTACTGCGGTAGTTTGAAGTCCCAGAAACATTGGTAGAATTAGTGCAGGCTATGTACAAGGACCCAGTGACTCAAGTAAGAACAATGTTCGGCCTCACAGAGGGGTTCCCAGTGGGAGTAGGTGTACACCAGGGCTCAGCTCTGAGCCCACTACTGTTCATACAGGTGATGGACTACATTAGCAAACAGGGTGGAGGGGACAGATCAACAAAGCTGCTGTATGCAGACAATGTGGCAGTACAGGCAGACTCTGAGCTAGAACTTCAGCAAGGATAGGAGAATGGAATGCAAATTTGAAGGCAAATGGGATGAAACTAAGTACAGATAAGATGGTGGTAGTGCCGGGAAATTGGGGAAATCATAAGATGCTGAGAACAAAGACAGAAGGGAAGATGGTGGAACAGGTAAACAGATTCAAGTATCTGGGAGGGGTGGTTGAGGAGAAGGGTGGTCTGAATGAAGAGGTGAAAGCTATAATCAGAGGGGCTGCAGCCAACTGGCATAGAGAATCAGGTGTAGTCTATGACAGAAGAATGCCAAAGAAACTGAAAAGCAAGGTGTACAAGACAGTGGTGCGACCAGTGCTACTGTATGGTACAGAAACCTGAGAAGTAAAGGTAGAACAGTTGAAGAAGCTAGAGGTGATGGAAATTAAGTGCCTGAGAAGGGTGGTAGGATGCACACTGTGGGACAGACAAAGAAATGAGGGCATAAAAGCAGAAGCCAAAGTAGCTCCAATTGCAGAAAAGATCAAAGAGAACCGATTACAATGATTTGGACACGTGTAGAAAAGCAGAAGACAATCTGGTGTGGAAGATTTGGGACAGACAGGAAGAAGGTAAGAGGAAGTGAGGATGACCAGCAAAGAGGTGACTGGATTGTGTGAAAGATCTGCGACAGTCAGGCATGAGTGTTGAAGAAGGCAAGAGTTTGGCACTGAATTGAGAGACTTGGCGAGAGTTAACATGATACCCCGACCCCGTGTAGAAAAATGGAAAAAAAGGGGCTAATGATGATGATATATACACACACACACACACACACACACACATACACATATATATATATATATATATATATATATATATATATATATATATATATATATACACACACACACACACACACACACACACACACACACACACACACACACACACACACATGATTATACTGTGAGTGTTGCACAACCACTAAAAGACCACAATAGACAGAAACTAGAAAAACTTATTTTTTATCTTGTCTTAATTTTTTTACAAAATATAAATTTGCTAGCAGCAGAATGATTTATCCTCGCTATTTTTATTTGTTTCTAACCCTGACTGCTCTCGTGGTCTTGCTTGCTTAGAAAGTTACTTTTTACACATAATGTAATGTGAGTTCATAGCTGATTAAATTAATTTGTCTTAGTCTTTCCCATCAGATCATAATTCCATTAATTTTGAAAGAAACCTGAGAAGAATATTAAATCTTAGCATCATCAGTAAAAGTGTCAGTGACTAGGTTGCAGAGACGTTTATACATTTCTGTCCTATATATATGTCACACAAGCTGTAAGAAGTACTTGCAGATGTGTAAAAATAGGACATTCGAAAATAATCCCCTATGGTAGAATTCCTGAATAAACAAAGTCTATAATAAGAAGAAAAAGTCACTTGTTTTATATTAAAGACTCCTCACCTTCCACCATAAGAAGGTTCTTAGAAAGGCCAATAAAGAATTTGAGCACACCATTAGGAAGATTAAGGCAGGATATGAACTGAATGCAGCCACCTACTCCATGGATAGTCCAAATTACCACCATAACAGCTACAAACAAATGCAATCTGAGGGTCATGCTGCTCAATGCTAGAAGTCTAAATCTCAAAATGCACTCACTAGAAGCACTCCTTAAAATGGAGATCATCGACATTTGTGCTGTAACAGAGACTTGGTTCAAGGCAGCAGAAAGCACCCCTACGCTACCAGGCTATAACCCATTCCACACCTTTCAGCTCCAGAACTTGGACCAAAGCTCCAAAGGTAGTGGTGTTTCCATATTCATAAAGGATGCGCACACCTCCAGACTGGTAGCCCAACATAATGCATCAGAGATACTTCAGGTGCAGCTAACATTGGGTAAGACAACTACGTTTCTATCTTCAAAGAACAAAATTGTACAGAAAATCTCATCAGCTGGTTTATCCTTTTCCCCCTAACCACTTAGGTCAAGCAGTTTCCAAAATTAAGTCCAAAATGGAGTGCAGCGAGCCAAACAGGAAACCCAAACAATATATTCCACTCGATTTATTAGCAAAAAAACCAACAAGCATTAACGCTTTTAAAATACGAGTACGCGTTTTCGTCCTCAATATTCAGACTTCATCATATACATATGAATTAATACCATTTATCCCTTATATATCCAAATTAAAATCAATTAGCCAATAAAATATTAACTAAGTATTTGAATGGACAAACCAACATTCTCTCTGGGCTCATAAATATTCATGAATCAATATATAATGTATTTCACTACTTTAAAATACTTGTCAACTCCATTATATTATTTAAAACATAAATATATATAATTCATATATTTCCATACATTTATAAATAAATAAATACATAAAAATATTAAATGAATATGATATAAATGTATAAATATTGATTAATAAAAACTACATATAAAATCTGATAAAAACTAGCTCCCTATACTGTAGAAATTCATAATTACAATTAAATTCTGCTGGCTCTTAATTTTAATAGTGGCAAAATTGTTAAAAAATCATTAAGGCCTGTTTTTTTTCTCCACATCTAGGGTAACTTACCACCATAATTCTTTACTTTCTAAAATTTCCTCCCAGGGGCCCACTCTGATATCCTGTCTAATTTGTTCTAATACAAAAAAGTAAAAATTATATCCTACACAAACCCTGGAATGTTTATATAGTGCATTAGTGTCTTTTGCTTTTAAAATATCGTAGGTATGGTCATATATTCCTTTTCTTAATGTTCTTTCAGTTTTACCTACGTAGAATGCTTGACATTTTTGACATATCACAAGATATACCACTCCTTTAGTATCACAACAATAAAAACCTTTACTCCTAATCCATCTCTTTCTACTCTCAAGGTAAATTTCACCTTCATTTATAATATAGGGGCATTGATTACACCTTCCACATTTGTATGTCCCTATTCTTCTATTTACTGTTGGTAATAAATTCATACTTGACCCACTAATAACTCTAGTATTACTATTTTCCAGGATTTTTCTTATACTATGGGAATTTTTATATATCACCTTTGGGGTTATTTTGGAATATCTGTAAGTGATACTGGTTTTTCCCATTCCCTCTGCAGAATATCCCTCATCTTATAATTAGTAGCATTAAACTCTACTACTAACCCTCTTTGGAACCCCCCAGATGGATTTTCGTCTTTGTTTCCTCCCTCTTGGATATCCTAGTTTCCAAAATTATATTGGCCAGATAGATTACTGATTATATTTCACTGATTTATTCTCTGAAAGGTTTGTATTTGCCTCAATCTCCTAGAGCCCAATCCAGTAGATCTATGGCTACTTCATGTGTGTGTTCCTCTAGAATTTTGATTGATGATATCTGTGTTGCAGCCTCTTTGACAAAGACTCATACCTTTGTACACATTACAAATTGGACATTGTCTTTAGAAGCAGGGCTTCCTTTGGTTCGACAGTGCTCCAGAATATCCTTCCTTGAGGGCCTCCCAAGAGTTACGTAGCTGGGGACTCTGACCCATCATTGAGGAAGAATGAAAGGGACAACATCAGATTTAGATTTTATGTACTTACCATAACTTGGCTTCTGTGTTGTCCATGTTCATTCATCCTCACAGCCATCCCTCAGCCTTGTCACTCCTAGAAGAATCTTTGGATAAGTTTGGACATGCATGTTCCAGGTTTGAGCCTCAGTCGTTTCTTCTCTCTGTTTTGTCATTATAATTTAGTGGGCAGTAAGGCAGCAAACTTGATCTGAGGAGTTAGGATGGTGTACTGCACAATGGTAGAGGGAGGAGCTCGAGACTAAGATGCAAGTCTTGAAAATGCAGCTGAGTCGGACTCACACTCCATGTTCCTAAGCACCCTGGAGAATATTAGGGTCCAACCTAACACTCTTATACCAGGCGACTTCAATTACCTCTCCGTTAACTGGGAAAACTACTCATGTACCAATACACTTGCCCAACGTTTCCTGGAATTCATTAATTCCAATGCCCTGGACCAGCTCATTCTTACCCCCACTAGAGGTAGCAACATACTTGACCTGGTCATTACTAACATGGTCAACTGTTGCTCTACACCAATAGTCAGTTCCTCTCTGGTTAGATCCAACCACAAACTAATCACCTTGGAAATCCACATCCCTCCCATCCCACCCCCCACCCCCCACAAAGGTAACTACCACAAAAAACTTCTCCAAAACTAACTTTGGGCTCCTAAAAACAGAGGTGGCTAACTTCACGACACCCATGCAAATGGAGAATAGTTGCATGACCGCCGAATCATACACCAATGCACTGTACGAACACGTACACAAATGCATGGATCTCGCCATACCCAATAGAACCAAGACACTCTCCTCCAAAAAAAGGAAGCCAATCTGGTTGTCCCCTGCCATAAACAAACTCTATAACAGAAGGAGGAAACTGATGCAGAATAAGGTGAAGTCCCAAGACTGGAAAAACTCCCTTATCAGCCTCATCAAAAAGTTGAGATCCCTCATCAAATCCTCTAAAGTTAGCTATGAAAACAGAATTTCAGCAGATAGTAAAGACAACCACAAGGTCTTCTATAGTTATGTAAAGAATCTCAACGGCAATACCCAGATTTGCTCTGAGCTACTGCACAATGGTACCTCCTATACCAAGCCAACAGATTTTGCCAATATAGTGGCCTATAGATTCAGTACCAACTTTACCCCTCTCTCCCCCACAAAGGACCAATCACAATACCAGTAGATTGCCAGGCACCCAGTATTACTGCTGCACAAGTTAAAACAGCATTGTCCAAGGCCAAGAATACATCTTCTATAGGACCTCACAATATCCCTGGCTGTGTTCTGCATGAACTACAGAGTGAACTGGCACCTCAACTGTGTGCCCTGTTCAATCACAGCCTCACCTCAGGCTTTGTCCCTCCCAAATGGTGCACTGCTACAGTCATCCCTCCCCACAAAGGAGGAGCAACTACAGACCCTGGGAACTATCGCCCATTAGCCTGACGGGTCTGATATGCAAAACTATGGAGCACATCATCATGGACCTAATATACAAGGATATAGGGAATCTCCAAACTCTGGATAGCACACAGTTTGATTTTGAGAAGGGTAGATTATGCCTGCTCAACTTGGTCAACTTCTTTGAGTCAGTCACCATAGCTTTGAATGAAGGCAAGGTGGTTCATACAGCCTACCTTGATCTGGCCAAGGCCTTTGATACCATTTCCCACTCAGGAATCATAGAAAAACTCACTAAGCTAGGCATTAACCCCTATATCACTAGTTGGGTTGCAAACTGGCTCACAGATAGAACCCACAGTGTGAAAGTAGCTGACTCCAAGTCAGACTGCTGACTAGTCACGAGTGGAGTCACACAGGGTTTGGTCCTGTGTCCTTTCCTGTTTGGTATCTACTTCTTCTGTAGTCCAGGCCAACACGAAGGGACTGACAAAGTTTGCAGATGATTCCAAGTTGGAAGCTATTAATTAACTCCCCAAGTGATGTTGACATCCTACAGAATGGCCTCACTGAGACCAATGACTGGTGTCAGAACCATGGCCTTAAGCTCAGTGCCAAAATATGTGTCGTCAACCCCTTTGGGAACAACCCAGTTCCCGTGAATTACCACATTGATGGTAGTCGACTGAACACAGAAGGTGTTATAAGACTTCTGGGAACTCAGGTTGACAGCAACCTCTCTTTTGATCACCACATTGCCACTGTGGTCAAAACATCCTTCTATGTAGCAGATCTCATTACTAAGGGTTTTGCATCCAGGAAGAAAGAGGTCACCTCACTAGACACCTGCAACAACTGGAGAGACCACAAAAGTACCTCACAGAGGTACCTCCTAGGCCTTAAATACTTGTCCTATATGGACAGACTCAAAAAACTCCAACTATTTTCTGTCTTATATCACCTACTTAGAGGCAATCTCTACTTGACTTACAAAGCCATGTCTGACTCAGCTCTGTTAGAAATGCTACATCTAAAGAAATCCCAATCCCAATGCACCACACGCTCCAGAGACCCCAACCTCATTACCACAATCAACAGAATGTACTTGAGGGACAGGTTCATAACACAGAGACTGCCCATGCTATGTTATAGACTTCCCATACATGTCAAGCAGAGAACCTTGCTGACCCTCTTCAAGAGAAATCTTGATGAGTGGATGGGAAATAGAAAATTCACCCCGTGGATAACTCCAGTGGCTCTACTTGACAGAGGCACTGGGAACTAAGGTCGGGTGGTACAATGCCAGGGTAATCCTATGGCTAGGCTTGTAAAGGCACCAGGACCATTAGCTTAGATACCAGGATGTTATGTTTTTTATTTGGAAAGGTGATGAGTCTACATTTTTGCCTTTTATTAATGAGATTTGACAACTAACTGATTTCCTTGATTTTACATATCAGTTTAACATGGACAATATTAATTTTTTGGACATGTGTATCTCTAAGGATAGAGTTCATAAAAGATATAAAACTATAATATTCAGGAAACCCACATATTCGGACACATTCTTACATTTTTCTAGCAGCCACCCCTTCTATCAAAAGAAGGCAGTTATGAAGGGACAGTTAGTGAGGGCTGCTAGGATGCTTTCCTTGGAACATGATTTTCTAGTTAAATGTGATCTCCTTAGAGATATGTTCATTAGTCGAGGTTACCCTAGGTTTTTATTTGATCAAATTTGCATGGAAGTTACTAATAAAAGACATAATGGGTATTTTCGACCAATATTGAATAAGGGGTATAACCCGCCAGAAGTATTACATGATCACTTAGACACTCTGGCTACTACTTTGCAAAATAATAAGGTAGTTTATACTGGTCCTACATTTATTACTACATATTCCATAGATGCTAAATTTGTTTCAAGTATAATAGACAAAAACTGGACTCTAGTCTTGGAAGACACACACATTAATAGAAAGTTTCACCAGCCTTTGCATATATCTTATAGATGAGAGCCAAATTTAAAGAACCTTGTTGAATTACAAAATAAGGTAGTTAAAAATGCTAATAAGGGGATGCTTAAATGTGGACACTGTAATCAGTGCCAACATATTCATACTGGTCAAACCTTTCTTATTAGAGGTCAAAAATATCAAATGAACTTAAAATACAACTGTGAATCAAAAGCAATAGTTTATGTAGCATTATGCCAGCTATGCCAATCATTTTACATCGGGAAAACAGAGAGGTCTTTAAGACAAAGAATCTACAAACACCTTTATCACATTAATAAAGGCAATACACTTAATGCACTTGCCAGGCATATTTTAGATCACCCTACACATAGATTTCTTTTTACAATTTTACATCAAGAAAAGCATAGTATTAGAGGGAGTCCCTGGCAGCTTAGGTTTGAGGAAAATGAGTTGTTATGGCAAATTCATACTTGAGCCCACATTTCTCCTGGGCTTAATGAATATGCTTCCATCATGTGTATTTTGACGTTAAAAGCACTAAATAGGTAGGACTTAATTATGTATCCTATCTGGTTATCACTACTAAAACCTATTAGTTCTAGTATATATTTCTATTTTATCTGTTTTTTAAGTCTATTTCCTAAATTTGACTTGCATTTAAATTTGACCATGATTTTTAGGGTATGTGTTTATGGTTCTAATGTATTTTTATGTATATATTTTTATATATATTTGTTGATTTAGAGTATTTTTAAATGTGATATTATACGGTTTTGAGATTCTAAATTTTGTATCTATATCTTAGGTACATATAACTTTAAGGACTTAATTTGCTGAACAATTAAAATTTAATTGGTATCCCTATTTAACACTCTTGCATTTTGGGATAAGTTGTCTGAAGAAGTTTGGAAATTTGTCTAAACGAAAGCGCTAACAATAAAATTGTCTTGTTGGAAGGTTCTCCAGCCACTTCGTTTTATTTGTGTTTTACCAGTTTATCATTCTTGTGCTGTGTTAAACAACTAAAAATTGATAGAATGTTCCCAATAAACAAATAAAAAATTGATTGAATGTTTCCACTAAACAAATAAAACACTGATAGAATGCTTTATGATACCCACTGTTGCAATGCTTCCCGATGCTTTGGAACAAGTTAAAAGTTATACAGGTAACTGTAAAGTGCTTATGCTTTATTTATGGACCTGTTGTCTGGTTAAGGATATTAGTCTCAATGATCCAATTTAAATGTAAAAGCTATTAAAGTTACAAGTCAAGATTCCTTGTCTGTTACATAACAGTCAGACTCTTTTCAAGGAAGTAAAAATAGAGACAAGCAATTAAAAGCAACTATCTACATCCATAGGTTTTCAAAATAAACAAAGATAAAAAAGATAATAGTGTACATCATATAAATATCAGACAGCATAGTATACCTTTAAGAGCAGTGTTACATGAGGACATTAGGCTTGTATCGGAATGGTTTGGGCTTTTGTGAATACACCCCTGAAATAGCAGCATTTGGTTTCTGCCTCTTCATTTGCTAGACATATGCTTACTGTAGTACACATTATAGTACCACCATGAATGTTGAGTCTTAAAGACCCATCATGGTGCCAAAAGTGGAAACACCCAACATGATGTCAGAAGAAAATAAATTTTTGCCTAAAGGAAAGGAACCAGATTACACATTTTTTGCAATAGCAGAAACAATTATTTTCTTTGTTCTGAACTACACTGTCACCAGTCACAAACCACACCTTCTCAGACTTCTCCAGATGGAATGTCCTTTGATTTAAGTTCTGGGAAATTTTTCTTCAGTTTTTGGTTTGGCATAGTGATGCTTTAGCAGTCAACTGCTCTGAAATTGCAAGGGAAACATGTCCAAAAAATGAAAACCCTAAATTTAGAGATTTCAGCTGTACCTATCTATGAGTGACCTTGGTGATAAACATGGGAAAGTCAAGTATCTCATGATTCTCCATATCACAGGTGAGAAAATCATCAAAGAATTTAAAACTTTTATGATATGCATGGAATGGAATAGCAGTTTGACAGTACTGAAAATTTAATTCCAGGTATATTATGAACTAAATAAGAAACTACCCCCCTCCCATGTCAGGCATCTGTTTGTTACCTGAAACAAAAAGGTACAGCAAACTGCTACTGCATATGTGCTTGATTTGTCATACATGATTGTGAACTTAAATATTTTTGTGATTTATTAATCAGAGACACACTTGCTTGTGGCAAAATAATAACTATTTTACATGCAGGCTGTTGAGAGAGAGCTAAAACTAACACTTGCAAAAGCCATTGATATGTGATGAGCAAGTGGACAGTCACATGTGCAGTTCCATGCCATCAGTAAGAGTAATTGTAAGTATGTAGAACTGACACAGAAATTTAGAACAAGCAGCATATTATACACAAAGATTTTAAAAATAAAAATCATTGGGACTACACGTGGCAGCAAAACATAATGAATAACAAAGAACCACACCCAAAGTAAGCATTTTTGCAGTAAGCATAAGAAGCAATATAAAATGAAATATTAAGTTACTAGATGTTGTTCTTCTTCTTTCGGCTCTTCCCTGTTAGGGGTCACCGCAGCGGAACTCCGGTCCGCTAATGGTTGGCAGTAGATTTTTACAGTGCCGAGGTGCCAGCTCGATGCCCAACCTTCAACGAAGGAACACCCATTTACACATGCCTTTCGAATGCCACTTGACCATGGGAAGGACATGCAGACTCCACACAGAAGGAGCTCTAGCCGAGAATTCACACCACACCATGGTTTGTTGTGTGGTACAACCATTATTATATAAGAAGGGTGCCAAACAGAAAAAAGTGACAAAAGTGGTAGGCTAATGTGTTGGAGACTAGCAAGAATAATTCAAAAGTGCTTGCGATATTGTGATACTGACCTCTGTGAGTTCTTTGCTTACTAAACTCAGAAACAAGGATTGAAAAGCAATAAAATCTGAAAATTTTCTTTAGGGGGAAAGGACTGCGGTCAAAGAAACTATATATAATTGACAAGCAAATTGCATTTAAGCAAAGAAGTTTATTTTTGTGATTTAATTTTATTGTCTGACTTTTTTGCTATCCTTTTTAAGGATTTGGAGTAGGCAGTGAGTTTTATTTTTTTTATCTGGAGCTCTCCCTTGAATTTTTAAAGATTATGGGTAACTTCAATCTTTTTAGTTTCTGGTGGTTTAGTGACAGGTCGACTTTCTAGCCTTCTAGCCAATCGGGCTAACAGACTGTGTTATTTAACCCACCTTTCTCAAGAAGCCTACATTTTCCTCACAGAAGCTTATGTTTGTGATTTATTTTAGTTTCTGCCTTCTTCCTGTCATTTTACAGATCCTGAGAAGACATTGTGTTTTAATTTTTATTTTGGAGTTTTCTCTTATATTTTTAAAGATGCAGGGAACTCCAGTTTTCTTAATTCCTGGTATTTTAATGATGGCCAATCCTTTTAGACAATTGGGCTATTTTAGATATTTTTTTAACCCTCCATTCTTGATTGGATTCTACATTTTGTTCAAAGAACCTTGTTTTGTGATTTATTCTTATTTTTTGCCTTCCTACCATCCTTCTAATGTTTTGGAGGAGGCATTGATTTCTAGTTGTTATTCTGTAGTTCTCCCTCATTTTTATAAAGATGTAAACTCCAGTCTTCTTTGTTCCTGTTGTCTAGTGATAAGAAAGCCTTCTAGCCAATCAGGTTTTATGTTATTCTGTCTTAGTTGACTTTCTGACTTCCTGTTTTTGTTCTTCATTCTTACATGGGCAGAGTTCCGAGTTAAGCAGATAGTGAAAAAAGGGGAAAAAAATCAGCTTTGTCAGTACTGCTCGCTGGGCTGTTTTCAAAACATGCCACCAAAAAGCTTATTCCACTAGTGCAGAGAGCTCTTTCACACAGTTGTTTAGGATTTCAAAAACATCAGTCTACATGCATCTCACTGGGCTGCTTTGTGAACAGTGATGTCTTTTCCTATTGGCTCAGACTGCCTCAGGTGACTGATACAGCCTAAGACATGTAGAGGAAATACAAGGAGTTATCTTACAGTGAAGAGGGGAATAAATGTGGGAACAGGTATTCTTTTGTTTGTTTGTTTGTTTGTTTGTTTGTTTGTTTGTTTGTTTGTTTGTTTGTTTGTTTTTTAAAGTATGTACACATTTTTTACAGGCAGTATGCCTGCTACTGCTAGCAGTATGAAGGTAAGTATTTAATTTATTTAAGCCATAACTTACTGCTCTCTGCATTTGTTTTTGTCATTTTTAACTTATCTGCATTTATATAAACTGTATTTGCCTTAATATTGCTACACACTCAAGTGTGCAAGCTTGTACTGCATTTAAAGTGTTTGCTACTGTCATTAGTTCATTCTATCTAATACAGACAGAACATTTGAGAAAGCCAACCCACTTAAGCTCTTAACCTTGAATTATCTTCTGTTCCTACTTTCTCCCTTTCCACTTTACTAAAAAAAAATATATATATATATATATGGTTTACTATTAAAATGTCGAACGGCACTACATCGACTGTACTATAGTCAAACACAGAAGTTCGAAAATAGTAATGTTGACATAAAAAAAACAATCTATGAATGGTTTTAATTTGGGTCGAGGTAGGTGTTCAGTATTATTCAGAACTACAAACATCTCCCCTACCCCGACCCATGTTAAAACACAGTCCTAGATTGCTTTTTTGTCGTTGACATTACTATTTTCGAACTTCCGTGTTCGACTATAGTACAGTCGATGTAGTGCCGTTCGACATTTCAATAGTAAACCTATATAAATATATATATATATATATATATATATATATATATATATATATATATATATATATAAGTTCCAATCTTGTTTTGTGCCTTTTCTGTAGCTAGTCTAGTCCAGATCGAGATTTGCTGTATCCAGGATTGTTTCTAAGCTTCTGAGCCCCCCAAGCCTTCCTGTGTTGGAGGGAAGACTTCTAACTTAGTGGGAGTGGGTAAGCACTAGTTAGCCTATCTACCACAAGTGGAGTGGTTTCAGGCCCAGAAATTGTAATTTATTGGCAACTTGGGCAGTTTTTCCATCTCTTTCAACTTTCTAATTTAAAAGCCTGCATTTGCGCTTATTTCCCACCTTTCCTGTAACTAGTCTAGTTCAGATACAGATTTGCTGTATCCAGGACTGTTTGTAAGCTTCTGAGCCCCCCAAGCCTTTCTGTGTTGGAGGGAAGCCTTCTAGCTTATCAGTGGGAGTTATAAGCACAAGTGCAGTGGTTTCTGGGCCAGATATTGTATTTTATTGGCCGTTTGGGCAGTTTTTCCATCTCTTTCAACCTTCTAATTTAAAAGCTCGCATTTGCGCTTGTTTCCCGCCTTTCCTGTAACTAGTCTAGTTCAGATACAGACTTGCTGTATCCAGGACTGTTTGTAAGCTTCTGAGCCCCCAAACCTTCCTGTGTTGCAGGGAAGCCTTCTAGCTTATCAGTGGGAGTGGTAAGCACTAGGTAGCCTATCTACCACAGGCAAAGTGGTTTCTGGCCCAGAAATTGTAATGTATTGACCATTTGGGCAGTTTTTTCCATCTCTTTTAACTTCCTGGTTTAAAAGCCTGCATTTGTGCTTGTTTCCCACCTTTTCTGTAACTAGTCTAGTTTAGATACAGATTTGCTGTATCCAGGACTGTTTGTAAGCTTCTGAGCCCCCCAAGCCTTTCTGTGTTGGAGGGAAGCCTTCTAGCTTATCAGTGGGAGTGGTAAGCACAAGTGCGGTGGTTTCTGGGCCAGATATTGTATTTTATTGGCCATTTGGGCAGTCTTTCCATCTCTTTCAACCTTCTAATTTAAAAGCCTGCATTTGTGCTTGTTTCCCGCCTTTCCTGTAACTAGTCTAGTTCAGATACAGACTTGCTGTATTCAGGACTGTTTTTAAGTATCTGAGCCCCCCAAGCCTTCCTGTGTTGGAGTGAAGTCTTTAAGCTTATCAGTGGGAGTGGTAAACACTAGGTAGCCTATCTACCACAAGAGGAGTGGTTTCTGGCCCAGAAATTGTAGTTTATTGGCTGTTTGGGCAGTTTTTCCATCTCTTTCAACTTTCTGGTTTAAAAGCCAGTGTTTGCATTAGTTTTCCCCCTTTCCTGTAACTAGTCTAGTACAGATACAGATTTGCTGTATCCAGGACTGTTTGTAAGTTTCTGAGCCCCCTAAGCCTTTCTGTGGTGGAGGGAAGCCTTCTAGCTTATCAGTGGGAGTGATAAGCACTAGGTAGCCTATCTACCACAAGATGAGTGGTTTCTGGCCCAGAAATTGTAGTTTATTGGTCATTGGGCATTTTTTTCCATCTCTTTCAACTTTCTGGTTTAAAAGCCCATGTTTGCGGTTGTTTCCCACCTTTCCTGTAACTAGTCTAGTCCAGATGCATATTTGCTGTATCCAGGACTGTTTGTAAGCTTCTGAGCAGTGCCAAAAGTCTGCTTTTCAATTTTTCCCTTAGATCTGCTAGTTATCTCCTCTCCAGCACTTTTACTACCTTATTCGTCTAGCACTTTACCAGACTTCTTGTAACAGTTATTGTAGCACACAAAAGTGCTACCAGCACTAAACGTTCTACAAGGAAACAGCTCCAGTGCTTATTATTAATGCCCATCCCTCCAGGCATGTCTAAAGGTCAGTTCCCTGTGCTTTCCCCTATTAACCTGGTGAACTTGGGCATCCTGAGGCAATGTAGCAACTGCTTCATGTACACTGACAACCATCTCCTCTTACCTCCCAACACTCAAACTTGCGAGAGATGCACTTATATATCCAAACTGGAAGCCACGCACTCTCCAGCCAAGACTGGAATAGCTGATCAAGAGGAGAAGGTCAACACTTGCACCACACCACATGGAACACATAGCCCTCCAGAGCATACACCACGATTGCCTTCACATAAAAAGACAAACCACACACCCACATTTGTGGAGGCTCTCAATAAAAATCTACCCAAACAGCAGAGACCTCCAAGACAGAAATGCACTTGACCACCACAATGAAACACTAATCACGAGACACATAACTCACTTAAACAGTGTGCCACTCAACCAAAACCCGTAAGGCAAAACAGCATGCCCAACACACTAGTCATAGGTGTCTCGATAGTGAGGCACACTGATGTCCCACTCACTAGGTTGAATAAGGAGAAAGTAACAGTCAGCTGCCTGTCAGGTGCCAGGATCTGCCACATAACATACGCACTCAGGTCCCTCAACAGGTACAAATATGACTCTGTCATTGTACATGTGGGTGTGAATGACCTGAGATGTACCTCCCTGAACTACATGAAAAGAAACATGGAAGAGCTCTTGGATTATGTAGCCCAGGCGGGTATGACCCTAGCCCTGAGCAGCCTCCTACCATCACCCAGAATGATACCACAGTACAATCAGAAAATGATCGATTTCAACAATTGGCTAAGTTTCTGGTGTCATTCTAAGGGGATCCAGTATCTGTCTGCCTGGGATGATATGATTGATAGACCTCGATGCTTTGCCAGAGATGGCCTGCATCTGTCAACCCTGGGCTTCCAGATACTGGCCAAGGCTCTTGCCACCCCTATAGTGCCTTTTTTAGGCAGTGTTCCAAAGACCAAATTACCACCATAATAGCTACAAACAAAAGTAATCTGAGGGTCATGCTGCTCAATGCTAGAAGTCTAAATCTCAAAATGCACTAGCTCGAACTACTCCTTAAAATGGAGAACATTGACATATGTGCTGTAACAGAGAGCTGGTTCAAGACTGCAGAAAGTACCCCTGCACTACAAGACTATAACTCATTCCACACCTTTCTGCCCCAGAACTTGGACCGAAGCTCCAAAGGCAGTGGTGTTTCCATATTCACAAAGGATGCATACACCTCCAGACTCATAGCCCAACATAACACATCAGAGATACTTCAGGTGCAGCTAACATTGGGTAAGACAGAGATTCAGGTCATAGCCTACTACAGATCCCCAACCATGTCCCAAGACTCACACTCCATGTTCCTAAGCACACTGGAGAATATTAGAGTCTGACCTAACACTCTCATACTGGGAGACTTCGACTACCCCTCCATTAACTAGGAAAACTAATTGTGTACCAATACACTTGACCAACGTTTCCTGGAATTCATTAATTCCAATGCCCTGGAACAGCTCGTTCTTACCCCCACTAGAGGTAGCAACATCCTTGACCTCGTCATTACTAACATGGGTGACCATTGCTCTACACCAGTAGTCAACTCCTCCCTGGTCAGATCCGACCACAAACTAATCATCTTGTAAATCCATACCCCTTCCACCTGCCCTGCAAAGGTAACCACCATGAAATACTTCTCCAAAGCTAACTTTGGGCTCCTAAAACCAGACATGGCTAACTTCACAGCACCCATACAAATGGAGAATAGTGGCATGACTGCCAAATGTCCCTTGCCATAAACAAACTCTACAACAGAAAGAGGAAACTGATGCGGAATAAGGTGAAGTCCCAAGACTGGAAAAACTCCCTTATCAGCCTCAGCAAAAAATTGAGATCTCTCATCAAATCCTCTAAAGCTAGCTATGAAAACAGAATTGCAGCAGATAGTAAAGACAACCACAAGGCCTTCTATAGTTATGTAAAGAATCTCAATGGCAATACCCAGATTTGCTCTGAGCTACTGCACAATGGTACCTCCTATACCAAGCCAACAGATATTGCCAATATACTGGCCGAAAGATTCAGTGCCAACTTCACCCCTTTCTCCCCCACAAAGGACCAATCACAGTACCAGTAGATTGCCAGGCACCCAGTATTACTGCTGCACAATTTAAAACAGCACTGTCCAAGGCCAAGAATACAGCTTCTATGGGACCTGACAATATCCCTGGCTGTGTTCTACATGAACTACAGAGTGAACTGGCACCTCACCTGTGTGCCCTGTTCAATCACAGCCTCACCTCAGGCTTTGTCCCTACTGTATGGTGCACTGCTACAGTCATCCCTCTCCACAAACGAGGAGTGACTACAAACCCTGGGAACTATCACCCCATTAGCCTGACAAGTCTGATATGCAAAGCTATGGAGCGCATCATCATGGACCTAATAAACAAGGATATAGGGAATCTCTAAACTCTGGATCTCAGACAGTTTGGTTTTGTGAAGGTTAGATCATGCCTGCTCAACCAGGTTGACTTCTTTGAGTCAATCACCAGAACTGTGATGAAGGAAGGTGGTTTATACAGCCTACCTTGATCTGGCCAAGGCCTTTGATACCATTCCCCACTCAGGAAACATAGAAAAACTCACTAAGCTAGGCATCAACCCCTATATCACTAGGTGGGTTGCAAACTGGCTTACAGATAAAACCCACAGTGTGAAAGAAGCTGACTCCAAGTCAGATTGCTGACCAGTCACAAGTGGAGTCCCACAGGTTTCAGTCCTGGGTCCTCTCCTGTTTGGTATCTACTTCTGTGAAGTCCAGGCCAACATGACGGGACTGTGGCTGACAAAGTTTGCAGACATTTGCAAGTTGGGAGCTATTACTAACTCCACAAGTGATGTTGACATCCTACAGAAAGGCCACACCAAGACCAACGACTGGTGTCAGAACCATGGCCTTAAACTCAATGCCAAAAATGTGTTGTCATCCTCATTGGGAAAAAAATAGTTCCCATGAATTACCACATCAATGGTAGTCCACTGAACACTGAAGGTGTTATAAGAGATCTGGGAACACAGGTTGACAGCAACCTCTATTTTGACCACCACATTGCCACTGTGGTCAGAAAGTCCTTCTATGTGGCACATCTCATTACTAAGGGTTTCACATTCAGGAAGAAAGAGATCATTGTCTCCCTCTACTCTTCCCTCATTAGGCCAGTCATCGAGTACAATGCCCCATTTGGCATGTACCTCACTAGACACCTGCAACAACTGGAGAGGCCGCAAAAGTACCTCACAAAGAGGATCCTAAGCCTTAAACACTTGTTCTATATGGACAGACTCAAAAATCTCCAACTATTCTCTGTCTCATATTGCCTACTTAGAGGCAATCTCTGCTTGACTTACAAAGCCATGTCTGATGCAGCTCTATTAGAAATGCTACATCTAAAGAAATCCCAATACCTCCGCACCACACACTCCAGAGACCTCAACCTTATTACCACAATCAACAGAACAAGCTGGAGGGACAGGTTCATAACCCAGAGACTGCCCATGCTATGGAATAGACTTCCCATACATGTCAAACAGAGCACCTCACTGGCCCTCTTCAAGAGAAATCTTGATGAGTGGATGGGAAATAGAAAATTCACCCCGAGATCATTCCCGGGCTCTACTCAACAGACGCACTAGGAACTAAGGTCGGGTGGCATGATGCCAAGGTAATCCTATGGGCTAGGCTTGTAAAGGCTCCAGGGCCATTAGCCTAGTACACACCTATGAACCTATGCATGTGTGTGTGTGTGTGTGTGTGTGTGTGTGTGTGTGTGTGTGTGTGTGTGTGTGTGTGTGTGCATGTGCGAGAATGAGAGTACAGTGATGGTAAGTAGTAAATGTGCATTGTTTCAGTGATTTATACTGTATAATGGTACAGGGGGCTTCCAGCGCTTCCACAAGTACAGTTATGCTTAATAAAAAGCTTGCTGAGGAGCTTTATGTTTGTTAAAATGTCGTGCAGACTGCTGTCATTGTGGTGATGTGTCACTAGTACTTTAACTTTGAACAACTAACGATCTTATTTTCTAATTTTTACATAAAAATGAGTAGGAACCTGGTCCTAGTCATTACATTTGTTAATGCTTTTGACAAATATTCTCTAAACCTAATATTACAGAAGTAAATTACTGGAACAAGTTTGACAAAAAAATCAGACTTTGCGAGGAAGCTTTCTCCCCTTCACCTCTTAAATTTAAATATATTAAACATGCGGTTATATAGTCTCAGAATAAAGAAATAATATTTTTAGCAATTAAACCAAGGCAGAAGAAAGGAACAAAAACAGTTGCTTAAGCAAGTAAACTGACCCCCGGATTTACCAATCTTTCATGCAGCACTAGCTTAGTCCTGCACAAAAGCGAACATTTAGGAGAAGGAAGGCACCGTGCCATGCATATTAATGAGGCACGCTGCCTGAGCTCCTAATCGTACATAGAGCTTGTAAGAGTGCAGGGGGTGTGTCTGAGAGCAGAGCTCTCAGAATATACATGCCCCCGCAATGAAGAACAGCAGAAAGGCCCAAGAAATGAGTGTTTGGGCTAATTTCTATCTCTTTAATCTTTCTGATATAAAAACTGCATTTGCGCATTTTTTGTGTTTGTATAAACTCAGCAGATCCTGCCCAGGTTTCCTGCAGAGACCTACAACGCCAGAGAGACAAAAGGAGAGACGTTGGAGTGTTTAAGTACCATTTTTTTGTTTTTTCTTGTTGCTTATTGCTATTTCTGCCTAAACACTCATTTTCTGGCGTTTATTGCTTCTCAAAACTCTGAAATTGTATTTATTTGTGCCTGCACTTTAAAATTTGTTTTTTGTTGTAAATTGTATTTTTAACTGTTTCTGGCTTCCCACTCAAATGCAACAGCCATTACTGCTCTATAAAAGTGTTTTTGCATTTGTTTCTACTGTTTTCTTGAAAAAAATAGAAAAACAAAAAAATCTTGCTATTTTCCCGCCTTACTAAGCTAGAAAAGTCCAGTTTCAGATACCTGCTGATACCCGGACTGTGTTTAAGCTTCTGTGTTTGGCCATACCATACTTGGGCAAAAAGGAAGTTTCTTTGTTCAACAGTGAGAGTGGGGATCTCTGAACAGCCTACCTGCCCTTGGAGGAGTGGTTTCTGCTGAGAAACTGTAGTTTTATTGGCAATTTTGGGCTAATTTTTATCTATTTAATCTTTCTGATATAAAAACCGCATTTGAGCGGTTTTGCTCACCGGGCAGCGCCGGTTAGCTAGGGTTAAACTATTTCCGACTCCACGAAGACTACTCTTCAGTTTTTCCCTTGGAACTAGACAAACCTTCAACTCTAGCACTCAAACCATTCATTTTACAGCCCAGCACTTGCTTAAAACACATAACAAGCACTAAATACCCCTAGCACTAGCCCCCTTATACTGTCCAGAAGGACAAGGCTCTCTATTCGTCCCCACCAGTCAATCAGAAAAACAGCTCACTCTACCTATTCAGGCATGTCCAAAGGGCAGTTTCCGGTGTACTCTCCAGTCCAACTGGTGAATCTGGACATTTTGAGGCAGTTACAACTGCCTCATGTACACAGACAACCCTCTCCTCCTACCACCAAACACTAATATATGAGAGAGATGCAATTATACAGTCAGACTGGAGGCAAAGCTCTCTCAACCCCAGACTGTAACTGACTGTCAAGAGGAGAAGGGTAATACTTGAACACACCACCAGTCTCACATAGACCTAAAAAACCAACACATGCAAATACACATAAATACACGAAAACATACTCAGAGGCTCTAAACAAAAATCTGCAAAAGCAACAGAGACCTCCAAAGCAGACATCCAAGCAACCTCCACAACCCATCACCAACCATGAAACACATACTTCACATGATCAGTGTGCCACGCAATCACAGCCCTTAAGGCAAAATAGCATACCCAACACACTAGTAATAGGTGACTCTACAGTCAGGCACACTGATGTCCCACTAACTAGGCTGGACAAGGAGAAGGTTACAGTTAGCTGCCTGTCAGCCACCAGGATCTGCCACATAACAAAAGCACTCAGGTCATTCCAGAACAAGTACAAATATGACTCAGTCATTGTACATGTTGGTGTGAATGACCTGAGACATACCTCCCTGGACTACATGAAAAGAGACATGCAAGAGCTCTCTGATCATGTAGCCCAGGCAGGTATGACCCTGACCCTGAGTAGCATCCTGCCCTCACCAAGAATGATGCAACAGTATAAAGAAAAAATTATCAACTTCAACAATTGGCTAAGTTTCTGGTGTCATTCAAAGGGGATCCAGTATCTGTCTGCCTGGGATGACATGATCGACAAGCCATGTTGCTTTGCAAGAGATGGCTTGCACTTGTCATCCTTAGGCTTTCAAATACTGGCAAAGGCTCTTTCCACCCCAATAGTGCCTTTTTTAGGCAAGGCTCAAAAGACAAACCCACCACCATAAATAGCACAAGTAACCAAAAACTGAGGGTAATGCTACTCAACGCCAGAAGTCTAAACCTCAAAATGCACGCACTCAAGGCACTCCTCAGTATGGAGAACATCGATATCTGTGCAGTAACAGAAACCTGGTTTAAAGCTCCAGAGAGCACCCCAGCACTACCAGGCTATAACTCATACCATACCTTTTGGCCACAGAACCCAGACCAAAACACAAAAGGTGGGGGTATATCCATATTCATCAAGGATACTCACACCTCCAGGTTAGTGGCGCAGCACGATGCATCAGAGATCATCCAAGTGCAACTAACAATGGGCAAAACTGCACTCCAAATTGTAGCTTGATACAGATCACCCACCATGACCCAGGACCCCCATTCTGCATTTCTGGAGACACTGGGAAATATGAAGGTCCTACCAAACACCCTAATACTGGGTGATTTCAACTATCCAAACATTAACTGGGAGAACTACTCAAGTACTAACTCCCTTGCCCAATGCTTTCTAGAATATATAAACTCAAATGCTCTAGATCAACTGGTCAACACCCCCACCAGAGGGAACAACATATTGGACCTGGTCATCACCAACATGGGTGACTGGTATTTCACACCTGACATCAACCCCTCACTGGTTAGATTAGACCATAGACTAATCACTCTGGATATTCACATTCTGCCCCCAACCCCAATCAAGGAAACTACTGTGAAAAACTTTTCAAAAGCAAACTTCACGTTGCTTAAGACTGAGGTGGAAAGGTTTACAGCCCCCACACCAATGGACAATGCTGCCCAAGCTGCTGAAACCTATACAAAGGCACTGTATGATCATCTGCAGGTATGCATGGATCATGCTATCCCAAGTAAAAACAAGACTCACTCCTCCAAGAAAAAGAAATCAGTCTGGTGGACCCCTGCCATAAACAGGCTCTACAATAGAAGAAGGAAACTAGTACAGATAAGAGCAAAATCCCTAGAAGAAAAGACATCCCTGATCAGTATCAGCAAGAAAGTACCATCCCTCATTAAATCATACAAGGCTAACTTCGAAAGAAAAATTGCCAAGGACTCCAAAGATAACCACAAAGCGTTCTTTAGCTATGTCAAAAACCTAAGTGGAAACTCTGAGATCTGCTCTGAGTTGATGCAGAATGGCAAAAAATACACTGAACCGACTGATATTGCAAACATTTTGGCAGACAGGTTCAGTGAAAACTTCACACCCCTCTCACCCCCTAAAGGGCCCATAACCATACCAGAAAAATGTAAGGCAATCACTGACACACAGGTTAAAACAACCCTATCCAAAGCCAAAAACACAGCCTCAATGGGACCGGACTGTGTCTTACAAGAGCTCCAAAATGAACTATCCCCTCACCTAAACACACTGTTCAAACTCAGCCTCTCTACAGGCTATGTACCCACAGAGTGGCGCAAAGCAACAGTTATCCCACTCCACAAAGGTGGCACCACAATGAATCCTGGGAACTATCGCCCTATAAGCCTGACTAGCCTGGTCTGCAAGGCTATGGAGTGCATCATCATGGAACTCATTAACAGGGGCTTTGGGAACCTCCAAACTTTGGACCCCACCCAGTTTGGCTTTGTTAAGGGCAGATCATGCCTCCTAAACCTGGTGGACTTTTTTGAGACAGTTACCAAGGCATTAGATTAGGGTAAGGAGGTCCACACAGCCTACCTAGACCTTGCAAAGGCTTTCACACCATTCCCCATTCTGGTATTATAGACAAACTCACCAACCTGAACATTAACCCCTACATCATGGGATGGACTGCAAATTGGCTCATGGACAGAACCCACATGGTGAGAGTTGCAGACTCTAGGTCTGACTCTAAACCGTTTACAAGTGGCGTCCCCCAGGGCTTAGTCCTAGGACCCCTCCTGTTCGGTATATACTTCTCAGAGGTACAGGCAAGCACAGGAGGACTTTGGCTGAACAAGTCCACAGACAACTGCAAACTAGGGGCCATAATTGATTACCTGGCTGATACAGTCACCCTCCAGAAGGGTCTCACTGAGACAGATACCTGGTGTCAAAATCATGGCCTCAAGCTGAATGCCAAACAGTGCATAGTCATCCCTTTTGGAAAAAACAAAGTACCCGTGAACTACCACATAGGTGGCAGTCCCCTAAATACAGAAAAAGTAATAAGGGATCTAGGGACCCAAGTAGATAGCAATCTCTCCTTTGATAATCATATTGCCAAGGTGGTTAGAAAATCCTTCTAAGTAGCCCACCTAATCTCAAAAGGGTTTGCATCCAGAACAAAGGAGGTTATTGTGCCTCTCTACTCATCACTTATTAGACCCATTATAGAATACAATGCCCTATTTGGGATGTACCTTACAAGACACCTGCAACAGCTGGAAAGACCACAAAAGTACCTCACCAAGAGGATTACTGGCCTCAAACAGATTACCTATACAGCCAGACTAAAGAAACTCCAGCTGTACTTGGTTGCTTACCGCTTACTCAGAGGTGATCTCTGCTTGACATACAAGGCCATGTCCAACCCAGAATTGATGGATATGCTCCACCTAAAAAAAAAAACAAATCCCTGAGAGCCACACACTCTAGGGATATAAATCTTAACACAATGATAAATAGGATGTGCTAGAGGGATAGATTCCGGACCCAGAGACTTCCCATGCTTTGGAACAAGATTCCAATATACATCAGGCAGAGCCCCTCACTAGCACTCTTCAAGAGAAACTTTGATGGGTGGATGGGAAACAGAAAATTTACCCCGGGGATCACTGCAGTGGCTCTACTAGACAGAGGCGCAGAGAACTAATGGCTCTGCTGGTCAGAGGCACAGGGAACTAATCTAAGGGGGTGGCAAAAGCCAACACACTCTGGCCAGGCTTATAAATGCCCTTGGGCAGATAGCCTAGTACTTACCTATGAGCCTATGAATCTATAGGTGTCCGCATATCCCCACCAACATTCCACCTAGTGTACAACAGCAAGTAAATACAAATAAAATGAGCAAACCTGTATTTCTTTATTTTTTTTTAAATCCGATTAAAGCTAACCATAGGGCCACAGGTGTACCCATCGGTTAGCTACAGTTAATGCACCTTAAATGGCTGAAGAAGATAACAAGGAAGATATATGCAAATGAAGCAGCATAGCAATAGTGTAGTGGGCAGAGCATTTGCCTTACAAGCAGGCATTCCCGGTATGAGTCCCACTGCAGCACTTTCCATTTTCCATGGCAAAGCACATTATGACCACTATTTTTGTTGCATAACCCTCTAAATAACATATATTTGTGAACTGGAGTACTGCAGTAAATGCACATGTGAGGTGTCAGTGTCATAATGAATAAAGCACTAGTAAGCAGGTCTAAGCACCACTAAGCATTAGTAAGCATATTTAAGCACTAGTAAGCGAGTTTAAGCCCATTTGTGCAGGGATAAGCAATGCACACACAGGTTAAGCAATTTTGAAGCCAACTCTCTGTAAGCATATGTAACCAGAGGTTAGCATTGTTTACCCTCACGCAAACCCACGCAAACCCGCTTACAAATACTCAAAAGTGCCTTAATCACTCTGTATCCAATGGCCCTTGCTCTGGCCATCAACAAAATAAACAGCCTTGCAGGTCTTGAACCCAGGGCCCTATACACTATAGTCACAGTAGTTAACCACCAAGCCATCACAGCAGTACAGAAGAATGAGGTATCACCAAACAAGTCCTCACTATAGTGAAATCTAACTGAACCTGTGAAAGGAATCAGTATACAGTCATATGTTCCATAACCCACTACATAACATAAATATGTGAACTGGAGTACAGCAGTAACCCCAGAAGTGAGGTGTAATTGTAACAGAGTGTTGAAGTCCCCAATAAAACACAAGGACCCCATAGAGTGTACATACACATTAATCATGGATACCAGGCAGATATATAAGATGTAGTGAATAAGAAATCAATGCCAAAAAGAAAAGAAAATGCAAAGTCTAATATAAGCAATGCTAAGCATTGCACAGGCCAGCATAGGAGGTGCAAGCAATGTGTAGGCCAGCTAACTCATTGCGCCCAGTGGTATACCCCTTTAAACAATGTCAACTTTAGGTAAGCAGGTTTGCCCATAGCTTAGACTTTTCAAAACTGGCCAATCACAGAAAACTGTGGGAAATTGGCCCTACTTAAACCCAACAGGTTGGAATACATCTCATAACAGGTTGTAGCTTCCCCTTGCAGGCACCATGTCAGGACGGGTAGAGGGAGTGCACTTTCGGGTGCAGCGCTGGTGCATCCAGGAGTCCAGAGTCATGGCAGGACTCCTTAGCAAAGACCATGACCAGAGACTGCTGCAGGGCCAGTACTAGGGTTCTCAATATAAGATGGAAGCCTGGGACCATCTCATCCGTGACCTCACCAGTGCTACTGTCATACCCCAAACTGGTGAGCAGGTCAGGCGTCACTATGCCAACCTGAAGCGGTGTAAGGGGGAACCTCCTGGACCAGTGGATCCAAGAGGCTAGAATGGCAGGGGCTGTACCAGCTGTGTGTAAGTATCACCCCACTATGTGTGTATTAATTGCCAGCTCATGTATATCATGGATAGGTATGGCTAAATATTCCTCTTATGTCCTCCACCGCTGCAAGTGAGCGGGCTGCAAACCAGGAGGCCCATGGAAGTCACCTGGAGAGGTTGCGACGTGAGGCAGTTCAGTAATACTCTCGCATTTACTATCATAGGAAATAAATCTAAAAGTATTAGTAAATGAATTGCCTGTATAAAACCTGTATTGTTTAAGGCAACTACTGCATACACCGGAGAATATGGCAGGAAGAGTCTCGTATAGTTTGTATGTAAATAAAAGCATAATAGCCTGACAATAAAGGTCTAACTGCTAGACTGCATGTGTAAACTCTGGTATGATATGGTACTGTAGATTTGCAATCATGTAATAGTACTGTTGTATTAAGCACTGTTGCCCACACCATGCACCATAAATAGAATGTGTAGGAATGCCTGTATATGACTGGTGTAATCCCCAGAGGCCATTTAGTACAACCAAGAGACACAGAGACAGAAAACTGGAAAAATGCAGACAATAAAACCCAACAAGCACATGCAACTGAGATGTGAACTGTTGTTTTTTTAGCACACACAGCCATGGTTAGAATCCTCCCAGTGGTAGTAATCTGCATACAGAATCATACCCCACTACTGTACAGATATGTCCAGAATGTCCAGTAAAGTGGCCCATATCTGTTGCCTGTCAATCTGTCCCCCTGGGAAATCAGTGGGATGATCCCAGACGTATAGGCAGCAAACAGGAAATACAACTGATTGACACACATCTATGAGAACAAAGCTGGCACACTAGCAACACCCCAAAACCTTATGAGACTAAGAAGCCACGTATGTCCCATTTACACCCCCATCTTGTCAAGCAGTGGCCAGAGTGTGTACAGTTACACAGTGAGATGTATGCACATAATAGTAATGTGGTATCTGATACTGTGTGTGGCAACAATCAAGTAGAGTTAAACATTTCTCACACAGGTCTGTCAGATACCAACACTGTGCCCAGAAATACAAGAATGATACCCTGTACTGGTACTGTTTACGTTAATATTGTATGGCATTGTGAGTGATGCAGTTGCTCTGAATAATGAGGTATTACTGATCACTGTCATCCACACTGTCCTACAAAATATGACTGTCTAGGAAATCTGTATAAAAGTGTTGTAATACAAGGTCAGAATGCAAAAGCGCAGGAGAATTATAAGACAGAAAGCAGATAGGAGATGTACAGCACACACAACTCTGATGGACAGTGTTTAAATTGTAGCAGACACAGCCATGGTCTGAATCCTGGGAGTGGAAGTAGGCTACATACAGAATCATACCCCACAACTGTACAGATGAGAGCAGAATGTCCAGTATATGGGCCCATATCTGCTGCGTGTCCCCCTGTCCCCCTGGTAAGTCTGTGGGATGATCCCAGATGTTTAGCCAGCAAACAGGAAATACAAGTGATTGTCCAACATCTGTATGAATAAACCTGTCATTGTAGCAACTTCCGAAACTGTTAGGCAAGAAATAAGCCAAGTATGTCCTATCTACACCTGCATGTTGTCAAGCTGTGACCAGAGTGTGTACAGTAACAGTGAGATGTATGTGCATAATACTAATGTGTAATCTAGAACTTTGTGTGGCAACATGCAGGTAGTGCTAACAAACATTGCTACCACAGGTACGTTGGATACGCACACTGTGCTGAAAAATAAAAAGCATTATACCCTGTACTGGTACTGTTTACTCTGGTATTGTAGGGAATTCTGAGTGTTGCAGTTTCTCTGAATAATAAAGTATCACTGATCACTGTCACCCACACTGTGTAACATAATATAACTGTGTAGGAAAGCATGTATATGTGTGTATCAAATCACTAAAGGTTGAAGAGGGCAATATTCTAGATATGCCCCGGTACACCTGCATGTGGTCAACACATGGCCAGAGTCTGTGCAGAAAGAGTTGGATAGCTATGTGCAGAACATCAACCCGGAATCCAGGAGTATGTGTAGAAACAGTTAGTAAGTGTTAACATACATTCCTTGTAAGGTAAGAGGTGTATACTGCAGGTAAAACCTGTTCATGTATAACGATGATGACAGCCATATCACTGTCCAAACTAAGGCTATAGGGTAGTGTAGTAAGCACTGGCTAGGAAAGTAAGTGGACTACAGGAATATACTAGTTGTTAATTGACATCTTTCTCTCCCCCCACCATATCTCCAACAAGAAACATACCCACCCCAACAGGTATGTAATGACTCCAATATTCTGATATGACCTATTGTTTGATAAATATTTTAATTGTTCCCATGCATGTGCTATACTGAATTATTACAACATTGGTAGCATGGTGCCATCAATGTACCTGCATGCTGTTCTTAATACCACTGTGGTCCCATATATGCATGTGTTCTGTTTGCTATGCAACTGTTCCATATCTGGTGTCTGGGTTAATGGGAATATCTATGCATGCTTTTATACCTAACCCTGGAATGTGTTGACTATTACTAACCCACATATGATAATAAACTGTAAACACTATAGCACATTTGGAAAGGCCGGTCCCAGCGGACTCACCTGTCCCACCTCAGCTGGCCATGGCACTGGGCACCAGCATGTCAGGGGCCCAACCTGGGACCTCCCTGTCGGTTGGTCCTGAACCACCTTCGGGTGGAACAGCTTCAGGGGATGGGTCTCGCCCTCCCCCGCGAGTGGGCACAGACAGGAAACTGTCACCCGTCGCCAGGTCTGGGTCATGGTGCATAGCGAGCTCAACCAGCAGCTTGGTGATCTGCTACTTCAGCTTGAGGGTCAACCTGGCTCTGCGACTCAGCCCCCAGTACAGCCACCTTCGGGGCTGTGGAGGTGCAGTGGTGACTGTCCATGGGTGGGAACCTCAGTCACACTGTTTCCACTAGGGGGTTCATGCACTTCCGATTTCCCAATAACCTTCCCCATCAAGGTGGTTACCCCCCCCCACATGTGTCACATACAGCCCCTGTATGCATCTTGTTTGTCTTGTCTGCTAACCTACCCAACCTACCTCTCCAAATATACCTACTATCCCTCCCCAACATTCCATTCCCACCTAAAAAAATAATAAAAAAAGGACAATCTGTTCCCCAAAAAAACTCTTGCCCCGTACATAGCTGTACATTTCACACACATGTCCACTGTATACATGTAATCAGGTCTAATTGGCATCACAGCTTATTATTGTTGTCCTCACCCCTCTCCCAGGGGTTTGAGTGTCCAAATCTACCTCCAAATTCAGTGTATATGCACAGCTGATGCTCAGCTGATGCTTTAGAAGAAATGGGCAGCTATGGACCTTCCCTACACCCTTGCTGCACATCCCTGGCTATTTTCCCTACTGTCTTTCCCTCTTTGTGCCCCTTTTTTACCACTTTCCTATCAACCCTTTTTCTTTTCTTTTAAAGAAATTAACGCGGGGGTAAGGGGGAGTAAGCACTTTTAAGCAGCAGTAAGCAGGTGTAATCCTGTTTGCATGGGGGCAAGTAATGCCTACACAGGTTAAGCAATTTAAAAGCTAACTGAGTATAAGAAACTGTAACCGGAAGTTACCAGTGCTTATCTCCATGCAAACCCGCTTACAACTGCTGAAAAGTGCCCTAATCACTCTGTATCCAACGGCCCTTGTTCTGCCCAACAACAAAATAAACAGCCTCTGCAAGGCTCAAACACAGGACCCTGCACACCATAGCCAAAGTGCTTTACTACTAAGCCATGTCAGATATACATAACCCTGATGTTTTCACAAACATATCATCCAGCCCAGTCATTCAACAGTACAGGGAATGTATTCCAACATGTAAGATGTAAGTGTGGGTATGTATATATATTAATATCTACATAGATAAAACATATCTATATATATATAGATATAATATAGACATATATATATATATATATATATATATATATATATATATATATATATATATATATATATATATATATAAACATTTATACATACAAATCCATACATCTATAGATATATATGTTCATAGGTTCATAGGTAGGTACTAGGCTATTGGCCCTAGCGCCTCCTGGCTTTCGCCACCCAAGAAAAGACGGTCTGCGTAGGGCATCTGTTTGAGGCCAGTAATTAATCCTCTTTGTGAGGTATTTCTGTGATCTTTCCAGTTGTTGTAGATGTCTTGTGAGGTACATACCAAAAGGGGTGTTGTACTCTATAATGGGTCTAATGAGATGAGTGATGAGGGGAACAATGACCTTTTTTTTTCTGGATGAGAATCCTTTTGTGATGAGATGAGCCACGTAGAAGGATTTCCTGACCACTGTGGCAATGTGATTATCAAAGGAAAGACTACTGTCCACCACTGTCCCAAGGCCTCTTACCACATTTTCAGCATTAAGTAGACTACCAGCTATGTGGTAGTTCATGGGTACAGAGTTTTTACCAAAGGGGATGACAATACACTTTTTGGTATTGAGCTTCAGGCCATGGCTTTGACACCAGGTATCTGTCTCAGTGAGGCCCTTTTGTAGTTTGTCCACATCATTAGGAGTTTCGATTATGGCACCTAGTTTGCAGTCATCTGTGTTAGCCTGCACTTCAGAGAAGTAGATACCAAACAGGAGAGGACCCAGGACTGAACCCTGTCTACATCTATATGCCTATATATATATATATATATATATATATATATATATATATATATATATATATATATATATATATATATATATATATATATATATATATATATATATATATATATATATATATATATATCTATATAGGTATATACAAACATACATCTGTAGATAACAATGGGAACATAACAAAAGCATATATGTCCACATGCACCATTAATGGGGCTGAGAGGCCCCCTTCAACATACGTCTTGTATGAATAGGTATACCCCCCACAGCCAAACACGTCTGCCCTGCAATACACTACCAACTGTTGCAGATCCCATAACCAGGCCCTGACATGACATGGGCACAAGATGTTTACAGTACTCCATCCCACCTGTATGATGCCAGGCTGGTATCAGTAACATATCATGCAGTATAGTCTGGCTCCCATAGGGAATGCACAATGTGGAAGCTATCAACATTCCTAGGATACATATACACAGACACATATATGCACATACAGATATACATATCACAGATATATATATATATATATATATATATATATATATATATATATATATATATATATGTAACTACACATACAATGCAGAGATATGTATAGTAAGATGCATATGTAGAAGGTGAACACAATATGGAACAGCCACTATGCCTACAGTTACCACCTTAACAAATGGACACTGTATGAGCCACCCATAAAAATGACAATCGTTGTCTGCAACATATACCCACAGAGAGGTCAAAGGATATAACACCACACACAGGTTTGCATAAATGAGAAAGCTTTATTTGTGTACTATTAACGTTGTATATTCCATGTCACATAGGTGTTTATATACCGACATCCATATAAACAGAGTAATGCAACTGTGAAACGGTTATACTAATACAGTAGTCCGGAAATGTTTACAAATGTTGCTGTCCAGGCAGAGGCCTTCAAGTAATACAATAGTAAAGACAGACTGGGCCACAGGATACCAAACAATTAACAGTAAGTAATGCAGATGTATAGTACAGCAGTCTCTATATACCCTCTGTACACAATACCTAGGGGGTAAAGAACTCAGTTGACACAATGGGATGTAACTGTTGCATAACAAGTCATAACTGGCAGCATCACAAGCACACTGACAGACAGAACAGTCTGTATGGCAGGAGGCGGTAGGCCTGTATTTACCCATGGTGGATTGTATGGTAATGTACATCCAGATACCTTAAGGCAGCATAGACATGGTGTGTGTGGGTGTTTACGCCTGCTTTTATCATGTGTGCCATTGGCTACTGACAGACATCCTAAGGACATCATAGGACATTACCACTGCTAGCATGTAATGCTCCTGCAGACTACAGCAGAGATATTTGCCAATATATGTGGACAGTCTGACACACTCTGGACAGTCCAGAAGTATACACAGAACCTCTTAGTGCAAGACATGTGGACCAAGCCTGACAACGTGGATGTTAACAGCCATGTTGATGGGTATAACACGTAACGACTAGTACACATTTGCCCCCATAGGTTATGCATTCACACACCCCTGTCTGTCCTGACACATGATAACCACTGGTACAGAACTGCCATGTCCACATACTAGCCACTAGATATTGACATACATCTGTACAGCATCCCACTGCTCTGTCTGACATACATAACTGTTATGGTGGCCAGGCAGCAGTACGTTTGACAGGTATCTGGACATGACATCTCACTAGGTAAGTACACTAAGCTGCTAGGCATGTAACAACACACTGTGCAGGCTACAGGCAGACTGGCTAAACACTGGCCTACAGTTCCTATGGGGAATGCACATGTACCAGCATGTATAGCAGACTCTACAGGCATGTCACAGCACAGAGTATGATACACCTGTATGAAAGTGCATAACCACAACCAATATGAACACAGCCACATATGGTAAGCTAGCGTAATATTACAGTATATGGCCTATCTGTGCAACACCATCCTCATATATGCCACTCACACACTAACCCTACATATACTGGGCCACTCCACAGTGTAGTCCAAAGCCTGTGTGTGATATGGGACATGTGTGTTTATGGCCCTACAAACATCTAAGCCGATAGGGTAACATACAGTGGAGCAGCATGTAACATCAGATAGAACAGGACCATGAACAGTGACATCTACCACATTCTATACACAGGCCAAAGTACATATGAACAATACACACAGTGTGAACAAACACCATGAGTACACAGACCTCACTACTGTACACACAACCACAGACTTCCAGATTATGTCATAAATTGTAACATGTGTAGCAGTCTGATATCTCACTGGCTTGTTATCAGATATGATGACACTAATTATGGTGTACAGCACATATGCACCTCTTACTGCATGACATATATACAAAGGTTGACAGAGTTGTGGCTGGAGGCACATACACAGGGCCAATATTGACATGTTGCTGTGATACCATCCTACATTTACTGTTGTAACTGGGTTTGTTGCAGCATATGTCCTATGAGGGATATGAAGTCAGTAGCTCTTACAGCTGTCACCATCTACAGACTGCAATCCTCACACTACCTTCTGCAGTTCACAGATAGGTGCTCTGTGGGTAACATATGAAACAAAAGGTACCACACACTGCCCAATCTTCAAAAGACCTGTAGATGGGGGTTTCCTCATAAACATAGCACTGACATGGCAGCTATTAAAACATGTAGGACAGCCATATCCACATACACCCTGTTAAACCATTACTCCAAATGCAGCATAACAGCACTTACAGTCTGTAGTCAGGTCAGGCACATCCCCCTCCTGTGTGTTGCCCTGTTTCCACAGTATATTTTGTTAGAGGTAGATCCCCAAGCCATCTGAGATGCTGTTTGCCAAGCAACAGTTCAAGGTCTTGCTCACAGTGAATGTAAAGGCCCAACACCAACATGATGTTCCTAGATACTGGAGTATGTGTCCATGCAATTGGCTATGGGAAAGTTACCACAGCTGTTCCACATGCAATCAGCTAGAGGAGGGCTGCAATTTGTGCAGAGACCATCAGCTGATCATGAGCAACACTTAAAATACACATGCTGCAGCCTAAGCAAAGCAGGTGTAAGTCTCCACATCCACCAGAGATGGAGTGAAAGAGGCAGACAGAGGCATAAAAAAAGTCAGGGAGGGTGGGAGAGTAAAACATAAGCATGTTTGTGTTACATACCTACCAGTACAGGGTATCAAACCCCTGATGACTATGTAGTTCTATCACATGTCTATGCAGTTATTGGATGCACCACATAGGTCACATGTTGAGTAGCTCTCAAAGCATATATGTGATGGTGAGTGACATTTGCAACAGGGATATGTTAGTTGTATGGTAGGTGTAGTACATGTGCCTGTCCACATGAACAGGTGCCAGCGTCAACACAGCCACACTCTCACAGGGACGCACACACATTGACACACTTGGCAGGGCCAGGAATACAAATCATCACTGGTGAGATTGCCGCAACACATTACTGTGCAGGTATCACATGCACCACAGGGGTCATACGGAGGTTATATGGGCAAAGGGTATGTGGAGGTGTCTGACATTGGACAGCATGCTTCGGTATGCCAATGGGGGTTGTAGTGAGTGTGAATGTGATCATATGCATCATACAACATACACACACACACACACACACACACACACATATGGTGCCAGTACTGACATGCATGGGTGCATTGCTTCAGGGGTGTGTAGTGGTCGACTGTGCCAGACAGCTATACAAGGCTAGGTGATGGGTATACCTTGGCATCAGCCCACATGACAATGGTCTGCATTGTGGCTCAGGGGTGTAGTTTCTGGATTTGCCCACACAGGTAGGTATTGTATTCACCATCCAGTCACCTGGGTGACTATTGCGTGTGGCCAATGCTGTGCATTGCTTGCCATGTATGTGTTCCTTATTCCATGACATGGACGGTGTCGGGATGTGCACACCTCTTACATGCATGTAGAGTGACATGTGGAACTGTACCTTGGTGTCTGGCCCATGTTGCGTACACAGATTGTTATCATCAAATGTGCCAGTCCTGCCATCATGTGGTGGGAACTGTTAATGGACAGCAGGTTTATCCTGCACCTACATTGATAGTATGATACCGGCATTCCCTGATGTCAGTGGCATCTGTCGATACATGGCATGTTTTTCAGGCATGGTACGTCCTTTGTGGGTCACATTTGATGGCACCAGAGGTGTTGCAGGTGTCCAGTGGGGAACATGGGGAAGGTGCACTGTCAGCATGTGCATGCCTATTAGACAGATGGACAGGGTGCCATGCCCTCTGTAGCCCACTGCAATCACACCATGGTTACTATAGGCGGGTAATACGCAGGGTACTACCAACATAGTGGCTGTTGCCTAGACGTGTGTGTGTGTGTGTGTGTGTGTGTGTGTGTGTGTGTGTGTGTGTGTGTGTGTATGTAAGAGACATGGGTTGAGAGTGTTCTCCAGGTGATACTAGGGTTGCGAACTTTGTTTGCCTGGCCTTGATGTCACATGAAGGGGTATGGATTTGCATCCCAGCCTCTCAGCTATTTCACATCTGTTATCCTTGTATGGTGGACATTGTGATATATACTAGGGCCACCATATAAGAAATATGCAAAGCCCACTCCACATTGAGTCCAGTTGTTACACACTCACAACCACCTCCACACAGGATATGAATTACAAACACAGACACACACACACACACACACACACACACACACACACACACACACACACACACACACACACACACACACACACACATCTGTCATGTCTGGGACTAGAACTACTACCTAACTAGTTTATTACACTACAGCACTACGCAGTTATAGGACACACCACTGAGATTACTGGAGTACTCCTTCCCCAAAGGCGTATTTCACAATGAATGACATCAGCAGGATTGCCAAAGTAGGGCATTTGAATTGTAGTGAATGTGGCTAGGCTAAAATGCATTGCTCCCTACACAGACATAGAAACACACACAAAACATCCACAATTGCCATGTGTAGGAATAGAACCCCTACCAGAGTTCTATATCACACTACAGCATGAAGCTATTATAGGACGCACCATGGGGATTACTGGAGTACTCCTTCCTCAAAGGTGTATTTCACAGTGAATGACATCATCAGGATTGCCAATGTAAGGCATTTGAATCATAGTGTGTGTAACTAGCATAAAATGTATTGCTCTCTGCACAGACAGAGACACACACATATGCACACACACACGCGCACACACACACACACACACACACACACACACACACACACACACACACACACACACATACACATGCACACACACAGTTGCCATGTCTAAGATTAGAACTCCTAACTAGTTTATTACGTTACAGCAGTATGCAGTTATAGGATGTGCCACGGAGATTACTGGGCTACAACTTTCCAAAAGGTATATTTCACAGTGTATGACATCAACAGCCTTGCCAAAGTAGGGCATTTGAATTGTAGTGAGTGTGACTAGCCTAAAAAGCATTGCTCTATACACAGACAGAGACACACACACACACATACACACACACACATACACACACCTGCCATAGCTGGGATTAGAACTCCTACCTAACTAGTTTATCACACTACAGCAGTACACAGTTATAGGATGCACCATGGAGATTACTGGCCTACACCTTTCAGAAGGGTGTATTTCAAAGTGGATGACCTCAGCAGGCTTGTCATAGTAGTGCTATGGGGTGGGCAGTGTGTGTGCATGGGCCATAACCCATTCATCTAGAGGTTGACACACCACATGTGGGCACACGCAGGGTTATATTCCACAGGTACGTGTATACAGCTGCTAGATGACTACTTCCTTGTACAGCCATGTTGCACAGCTAGCACTTGCACCACATAGTCCATAATGCTGACAGATACCAGTGGCTAAGGTCTACAGTGAGGACATCTGAACCACATGTGGTTGTAGCCATTTGGCTGTGTGCTGGGTGGGACAGGCCTCATAATGGATGGCCCCTTGTGACAGTCACTCTCTTCCACACATCTATGTATGTCTACTTTTGGCTTATTATAGTGTGTTGTCCTTGGATATATGCCTGTATTCCTATCCAGTGTGTGTGCAAAGCGGGAGTGGTGCATACTGAGGAGTGTCTGCACTAACATCTGCAACTGCCAGATATGTCTGGTCCACTGTTGTTTGCAGACATGGCTTTCATTTGTTTAAGTGTGTGAGCATGCCCAGTATGACCTTTCAGTATGTTGTTGACTGACATTGCCTTCATGCCTTCATTTCTCTAAGTGTGTGAGCATGCCCAGTATGCCGTTCTGTATTGAATGTGTGGATCAATTCCAGGTAGTTTGTACTGCAGTGCAGATCTTTATGTTGTACACTTACAGGTAGCATACTGTTTCTGCAGGGTATCCATTGATCATTTGGCAATATGGGGACAAACTGTGCAGGGGATAGTGTGTAATGTAGGTGATTGTGCCTGTGCTGACTCAGCTGCATGGTACTGCTGTTAGCAGAGATATTCAGACATGTGTACTGTTATACACAGTGATGTTTTCTGTCCTCATGTACTGTCAGGTGGATATTCTTGCTCACAGTGATGACTTGGGGGACAAGAGTTACTGCAGCTGTGTCCGGTATTGTGGGCAGACACCTACGTATCCATGGTAAGTTATGCCATTCTGGAGAGGGAGCTGCAGACACTTGGTGCTGGATTTGTGTATCCAGTCCAACACCTTGGTACAGTGCTGGCAGAGGATCCTATACTTGTCCGCCCGTCAACATGACAGTATGGGCTTACCTTGCTGTGGCAATGCCTCACAGTTGTACAGATTCACACAGGTTAGCCAGAGGCAGGGGCCATGGGTCAGGACATTTACCCTATTGTGGTGTACAGGCAGGTGTTTGCAGCCAGGGATAGTGTGTGCACACAGTTTGGTGTCAGACCCTGCACATTCCATGCTGCCCATTCTCCCATAACCCCCTCTGCTATTCTAACCTCTTCCATACACTATGCATACATTTTCTGATACTTTCCCTAAGGGTATCACCCCATCACAGGTGTGTGTTAGTGTTGGTCCACAGTTCATGCAGTGGGACATGATGGGCATGTTACTGTGGTTTGTCCACATGGCCTTGCATATGGCTTATGTGGAGTGTGTTATGTTATTTGGGTGTCCATGATATAATATGCATTGGCAGTACGTGTGAAACACAGGCCTTTGGCAGAAGCCTGTGGGGCATTAGGTGTTGCTGCAGTCCAGATGTGGCAGGCCATTGCATTCTGTCAATCCTACTGTCCCAGACCACCATACAGTATATTTCCCTGGGGTGACAGGGTAGGTGTGATAGGTGTTCATGCTAATACTTTCTATCAGTCTTGATTAGGTGGTGTGAATTCTGGCAGGGTGCTACCTACAGCTAGGGACACACCTGCATGGGACACCCGCACTGCATGCTGCAGTCTTCTGCTATTGCCATATATAGGTGGGGTCTTACTGTACCCATTCCCCACAGCAGGGGATATTACCAGAGAGGTGCCTGTGGGTGGTATTTGCGAGGCTGGGTGCATGTGTGCTATGGACACTACTTGCATCTGACACACAGATATGCATGGTGCATTCCAGTTATGCTGGCATGTGTAAGTACATCAGCTGATTCCCAATACATCAGTCCTACCTCCTTTGTGATCTGCAGGTGTTCAGGCAGACATCACCAGTGTCCCCTATTACAGGTCCAGTTACTGTGATGTATACCTATATGTACTAATTCAAGGGTGTCTCCATTTCATAGTGACACAATATATACTGTATGTCTGAGGTACTTTCCCCTGTGTACTGCTTGTATATCTAGCCCAACAGCCATGCCATGTCAGTCTTTCAGATGGTGACACATATTCCCACCATACATTTACAACGGCTTACTGCTAGCATGTGTTATACTGGTGGGGATTGTCTTTGGCACTGCAGTTGTGAGGTCTTGCCCCTGTTAGCAGCAGTAGTGGGCAATGGCCACCAGGTCTTACCTCAACATGCATACATACTGACCACTCTCACACATTATGAAGCACATACCATCCTAACACACACAGACCTGCATATTGTACAAATGCTACGACCTATCCTGCTACCTTAGCCACCTCTAGGCATCTGTGCTCCACTCATATTATACCTACTCATACATGTTACTACATTTCTACACAGGATTGGGGGAGGGGCCCACCTGAGTGTCACTACATTTCTACACTGGATTGGGGAAGGGGCAGACCTGTCTGTTTCCACATGTGTACATAGGAGTGGGGGGGGGCACACCTGACTGTTACTACATTTCTACATAGGATTGTGGGGGACACAACTGACTGTTTCTACATTTCTACACCAGATTGGGGGGGCACACCTGACTGTTACTACATTTCTACGCTGGATTGGGGTAGGGGCACACCTAACTGTTTCTACATGTCTACATAGGATGGGAGGCACACCTGGCACTTGCACATATTTGCTGCGACTGTACTGGTATATCAGGTACTCCATTTCATTCTGTATTCTAACCTATCATATTGACTAGAGGCATATCAATGTAGTACAGGTCTTAGCTTTGGTTGCCCTACATATTAGTGTCTGACTTCCTACCCTTCAGAACTAACATCCCACTGCCTGATCTGCTGTAGTCTGTCTGTGTAGGCCTGGGGGGAGGTTACACATAGGCATCATTCAGAGGCCATATCACAGGCTCTGTTTGTGTTTCTCTACACCTGTCCTGCTGGCTGAGACTGTTGTTGGGTATGTGAACCTCCCTGACTGGCATGTGTGAGTCATATGGACACACATGTCATCCAGCACATTTCCTGCAGTGGGTTTTGTCACTCTGTGTAGTACTGGCTACTATGGTGACTCCAGTATGTGTTACAGATGTCATGGTGCCACTATGGGTGTCTACTATCTGCTCCCATAACATTCAGCCACCCAGTTCCCTTGCATGCTCATCCATACCGTAGATACAGGTAACGACACATTCTACTCCATTTGGCAATTGGTAGGTTGATTGACTTACCTTGTGGGTGTGCCAGTATTGAGGATGGTGCTGGAGGGCTGCCTATGTCGGATGCACATAGTACACTCCCTATACATGGTTGAGCACAGGTAGTGTCATGTTTGGCATCCCTTTTACTGTATGTGCAAGTCAGAGAGAGAGGTGTCATTCCCTGGGTCCCTACTGTGTCAGTGTATATGCTATGCGCTGCCTCTTTGCCAAGGCCTGGGCATACTGGGCACACCTCCATCTGCCAACTGGGGCAGGTCAGGTTGTTCCTCTTCTGAGTCACTCTGTGCCTATGCACGCCTTGGCATTGGTGGGGGGTTGTGTGGCCCTGCCCAGTGCTGTTCCTGCTGCAGCTGTTTCAGCAGGATCATATTGTGTAGCATGGCACATACCATAACAATTTGAGTGCATGTAGTTGGTGAGTACTGCAAGACTCCACTGGATGTGTCCAGGCGCTGGAACCATGACTTGAGCATCCCAAACACACGCTCTATTATAAGTCTGGTCTGTCCGTGTGCCTCATTATGGCGTTCTTGTTTGGGTGTGTATGCATTTCTGATGAGTGTCATCAGCCACAGTTCCAGTGTGTAACCAGCATCTCCCACTAGGTGACCGTAGGGGATGTCCCCAATGGCAAATCTCTGGTACAGCTGCGTCAGATGCCAGATGTGGGAATCGTGATAGCTTCCAGGACAGCCAGCACACACATTCATTATAATGCCCTGGGCATCACACACAACCTGGCAGTTGATGGAGTGGAGGCCACTGCGGTTGATGTAGGCCCTATCCTGATCACCGGGTGGTGCTTTGATGCATATGTGCGTGCAGTCTATAGCACCCACTACCTCAGGGTATTCTGCTATTTGGTGGAAGAGACACATATTGCTGGCCAACACCTTACAGGTGTTGAGGAAATATACATGCTCACTGACATGACATGGCATCCAGGAACTGGTGGAATACTCTGGATGCTGATGCCTGTGAGATCCCTATGATATCCCCAGTTGAGCTTTGGGAGGTACCTGTGGCTAGTATTCCTAGGTCTACACATACCTTGGTATCCACTGGGATGGGTTCCCCTCGGTCAGTTTGGTGTGTCAGGCGTGGCCGGCACAGCTCAACAATTTGCTGTAGGAGGTCCATGTCCACCCTATAGCGCTCCACTATTGCCAGCTCATGTAGCCCCTGGTAGGTTACCCTAGGTCTGTACACTCTTCCCTGTCTCCTCACTGTGGGTTGATCGGCACATTCACATCATCACCACCCTCAGCCTCTTGCACATGTTGTTGTATGATGCCTGCTGCAGCCCCTATCATTTTGTAGTTTTGTTTGTTAAAAGTTCCCCGCTTGTATACACTGGTGGTGTAGAGTATGGGAAAAAAACAGAGGGCAAGTTGTTTGCATAGTTTATAGTGTTCTGGGCTGGGCTGGTCTGCTGCCTGTGTAATTGGCTGATTCTGATACATTTCACCTGCCAGCTATGCTAGTTCTCCTTGATTAACTTCCTACTACTGTTTTCCCGTCCCAATCCCTTCCTGTTTAAGCCAAGGGGCATGGCACGCAAATACAGTGCTCAAATGTGCACAAAGCTGCTATTTCCTGGTTTACCTTTTTTTTTTCCTTTAAAACCCATTGTGCGGCGCTCACACCCGCTTAGGCAATGTAAAGAGTGCTAGGCAGACTCAGACACACCCCCTTGCCTAGCTGTGCTAAGCTAGGAGCAATCCTGAGCCACAGGGCTCCAATCCACTTACAGTATGCCTGACACACACCCCCAATGATGTTAGCTAACTCCTAGGCTTGCACCAAGCTATTCCTGCTCTTACACTGTTGGGAGCTGATTAGCATGGTGGGGAAATCTGGGATTCACTATCATTCACCTCATTTGCATAGGATTGCCTGATAATGCATAGTTACATGTCTCACACTGAGCCCCCCCCCCCCCCGTAGCAACCACTACTCACTGGCCATGTTGTCTTCTGCCTGCCATTGACTTTAATGGCAGAATAGTGATTTTAGTTAGAATGCTTATTTTAGGTTTATTTTCTTATTTTCCCCCTGATCCCGTTTGCGTGCTGCTGCCCTACGCTCAAACGGCCTAGATCGGCTAAAAAAAATATACGTTGATTTTTTTTATTTTCTAAACTGTTTTCAATGCCAATGGCCTTATACTTGGCCATTGGCATGCTTCCTGAATGATATGCACCCTTTATTTGGAGCTGTCACGGCTTCGTTTTGGAATTTGCAAAAATGTACTCGATTACTAACCGAGTATATTTCTGCAGATTACACTAGTCCTGCAGAGCCGGTTTCCATCTTCCTGGATCACAAATTCACCTCATTTGCATGGATTTCTCCTGCAAATGGGGTAATTTGCATACAGTGGCTGAGTCCGTGCAGGACTAGTACAGGAGCGCTTGTGCACGCCCCTACAGGCTATTCCTGGATCACATGGCAGACATATTGCCTGTTAGAGCTCCAGCACTAATCCTGCATGCCGTACAAGGCTTGCAGAATCTGGGGGTAAGTCTTTCCATTTCCATGATACTCTGCTCCTTAGGTGTATGTATGTCTGTATGTGTGAGGGGCGGGGAGGGGGGGATTAGATGCTTTGTATCTCATTGATTTTGCAATCATTTATTAAGCAATAAATAAAGATAGCAGTTGAGTTTGACAATGCAAAGTCTGTTACACTAGTTAAGTATTTTAAGGATATGAAGGTTGTAGATGTCTCTGATTTTAGTCATTTGTCCACCATTATTATAGCTTTCTCTTTGATTTATGAGTTAAGAGCTTGAGAGGTACAAGGGTGGAGTGCTGTGGGTTGCACAATGTATTCTGGCAGCAGTGAACTGACCAGATAAATTCCTGTATGGCAAATATTTATGTATGTATATCCCTTCATTTGACTGCAGTCAAAAATCTAAGATATACATTCATGTAAGTAGCTTTAACCGATTGCCATGTCTGTGTGTGTATGTATGTATGTGACAGGGTGTGAAGCTGATAATCTGTGATGACCCTGGTTTCATGGGATTTCTCTGAATCTTTGCCTCGTGTTTTTGTCTGTTCCTTGTAAAGTTTGCTGCTTTTTCTGCAAATTAATGAGGATTGTGGTCACTAAATGATGACAGACATATGAGTTTCAGGCTTAAAATCCTTCAAAAAATATATGAATGCAAAGCTTGTTATGCTAGCAAGTTTCTAAGTATATAAAGGCTGTATGTCCCTAATTTTTGGTCCTTTGTCCAACATTATCTTTTCATTTGATTCATGAGTTAAGAGTTTGAAAGATACAGTGAGTTGTACCATGCAATCTAACAGCAGTGAGCTAAGAAGACAAATCCCTGTATAGCAGTTATTTATATATGTATTTATTTGATTTCAATCAAAGATGTGAGATGCACACTCATGCAAGGTGATGTTAGTTGATCACATCTGTGTCTGTGTGCTTGTGTGTGTGTGTGTGTGTGTGTGTGTGTGTGTGTGTGTGTGTGTGTGTGTGTGTGTGTGTGTGTGTGTGTGTGTGTGTGTGTGTGTGTGTGTGTGTGTGTGTGTGCATGTGTGAGTGTGTGTGTGTGTGTGTGTGTGTGTGTGTGTGTGTGTGTGTGTGTGTGTGTGTGTGTGTGTGTGTGTGTGTGTGTGTGTAATTTAATATCATTCATTTCTGTATGAGAGAGAAAGTGTGTGTGTGTGTGTGTGTGTGTGTGTGTGTGTGTGTGTGTGTGTGTGTGTGTGTGTGTGTGTGTGTCTGCGTCAGCCTTCTGGTCTAACTAGAAAGAGCCACACTTCTTACAGAGATTCTCCTGTTCAGGAGCTACACTGGTGATTGGTCCAGTCTGGTACCTCCTACCTGTTCCAGTCAAGAACCGCCCTCCCCACTAACTTTAGTTCTCCGCCATAAGTGTCAGCTGCACCTGTAAACAACATTACAGAATACTTCAACAACAGTGACTGCATCAGTCACTGCTACACATATCAGCCGAATGCTGGCCTTTCGTTTAATTTACTGCTGAATCACCTACAAGTATATCACACCAGACTAATACTGGCATTTGTTTAACCTTTCTCTGTTAAAGACAGATGGTCATACTGTTTACAAATGTATCATATTTTTGTATATATAAAAATGATTGCATTGTCCAGTTTTGTGTTATTTATTAGTGTCTTTTCAATGTCTGTATCCTTAATGTCTACATGTTTTATATTGTAATGCTGTAATATATATATATATATATATATATATATATATATATATATATATATATATATATATATACTGTCTAATATGGATATCATTTATGCATGTTGGTATTATTATACAAATGTCTGTGGAGCTGTTCTCCCTAGGTCTTACCTGAAAATGGGCCTCAACCCTGGAGGACATCCTGTTTTTCAAAAAATACATACATACATATATACATTACATACATAAACAAACAAACAAACAAATAAGCACTACAGTTTACTGCAAAATCATCTACTTTTAAAATCTTACACAAAAGAAATAACAAAAGGTGGAGGCGTGTCCATATTCATTAAGGATATTGTCAAAGGAAAATATACTTTAAAAATTATCAAAACATGGTAGGTTCAGTTTAAGGCACTTTAATCTTGCAGTAAGGAGACAAAAACATGCTAATACAGAGTTTGTCTAACTAGAAACAGGAAATACTTTCATTTTTATGCAATTTCTAATAAGACATTGCCTACCAAGCTGACGTAACAAATTACAAGTCTTTTCATCATCACTTATTGACAATTACTCTCATGAATTTCTCATGATTTATCAATTTTTGTGAGAAACTTCCTAAGGAAAACAACGTGGCCTTGGTTACCACCAGTCAGATACATGCAATGTTACCATTCAAGGTACTACAGCTAATTCAAGCACAAAGCTAGCAGTTCATTTCTCTAATAATCCTTTGTCTACATTATCTCTAAGCTACTGCAGCTGCACATGTTCTCATACTTCGAACAGAGCTGATTGTTTAGAATCATTACATTTACAGGATATAGCCTTGCTCATTAATTTTTTCCTGACCTAGCAGATAAGCACCTGCTTCTCAAGTACATTTCCAAAAGGCATAAACATGAATATTGCTGTGCTAGCAATTACTAGGTCAGAGGGCATCTTGCAAGTTTCAGAAAGCACACTACAGTTTCAAAAAGCATCTTTTCAGTCTCATATGAAACTCAGTTTATATATAAAACAATGCATATAAAATAGAATGAAAAACGTGTTAACTCATTTAGCTTCTAATTAGGATTAAGCATACACACATTAATACATATTTTTCTGACATTTCCCCCCTGTTAATACTTTTTAATTCTATTTTCAAAAGGAATAAACAGTTTGCTTCTTTTCCTAACCTCTTCCATTCAGGATTTGCAGTTAAGAAAGTCATTCAGTTTAAACTTTATGAAAGTGTTTCACATTCTAGCAGCTCTTCAAATTCAGTACTCTGATACATAGTCTCAGAAACTGATATATCTATAAATTCTTTAATTAATTTCTTCATGCAGGGGATTCCACAACAAACACAAACTCCTATCAGGAGTAATCCCACACCAATGGCAATCAAGATGTTCATTAGGATGGAACCCCACCCCCCGAACAAATTCTGGAAAAAGTCCATCAGAGGGTTTGGGCCTGGTTTGGTCATGGCCGACACTTGCTGAATAACCTCAAGGTGGTCATTAATTTCATGCTGATGATCTGGTATAAACGCACAGCATTCTTCTTTGATTAAAGCACACATACCACCCCTCGCCTCTAGGGTGAAGTCAAGAGCCATTCGGTTCTGGAGCACTACAGTTCTCATAGCATTCAGTTCATCAGTTATCAGTTCAAGAGCAGAGAAAGTTGCATTACTCATCACTTTGAGAAGTTTAGACAGTTTTCGCAGCTCCCAAATCGATTTAACTGCACCATATGCAGGTAATATGCCTGCCCACGATATGACAGCATCACTCAAGTCCATGTGCGTAAGTTTGGTACCCACAGTATGATGGTCTTTCCAGCCTGCCTCGATCTGTCCCATTGGATTCTCAGGCTTTTTAACAGTCTTCTTGGTCACATCTTGGGTATTTCGAAAATTTCCCTGAGGCAAGACTGCAGTGTGTCGTATGGCCGGGACCAGGTACCCCAAAAAACAACTGCCGGACCAATTCTCAGGTAACCATTTATATGCTTTTTTACCACACACAAAATAACAATCCTCTACTTTAGTAGTTACTTTGTTACGAAATGACTGCCCTGCATGAAACATTTTCCTATCTATTACAGATAACTGTTTAAAAAGTGCAGGATTACGTTGTACTTGATCAAGAGTCTTATGCATGGATTTAAGAAATGAGTTATAATCTGTACTACAAGATCCACCCAGATCATTTGCTTTTGTATAACATTTATATTGTACAGTTACATTACACTTACTCCAACCCACTTGTATGGTATCATTCTTATAAAAACATACAATTCCCTTTTGTGTCACAGGCAAATGCAGTACTACCTTATCATATGCTTTAATAGATACTGTGTCAAAAACCAGATTTTCCCAGGTCTCATTGACCCCTAGGGGGATAGCAGTCATTAATAGCCCCCCGTATGCTGTTGGTATGGCTGTGCAGATCCAGCAGTTCGAAACATTAAAAGTCTCAGCATACACACGTGTAATTGCCTGATAAGTGTTAAAGTTCGGGTGCCAGTCTATATTTGGTTCATCACGTTTAATCTGTTCGACTTTTGTGGCAGGAAAAAGGAAAGGCCACAACAAAAAGAACAATGTTATTAGCATAACTATCAATATAATTATGCAAGTTTTCTGAGGTTGTTCAATGTCTCTATTCACTCTATACCTGGCCATTTTGTTCTTGTTGTACAACAGTAACAAGGTTTTTGTCCAGTTCAAAGTTCTTAACCAATTTACAGTGTGTCAAATGAATCCGGGATGTTCGTTCTGCGATCTTGACTGCAGTGGGTGTCTATAGTAGTACCTGGTATGGCCCTTCCCACTTCGGAGAACTCCAATTTTTTCTTTTCACTATCTTCACCCAGACCCAGGTGCCTGGGGCTACTGCTGCTTCCGATTTCATTTGCTCTTTATCTGAAACAGAATTTAGCTGCAAAAGTTTGTTATTCAAAAATCGCCTCATATACCCTGCAAGTGAACTGTCAGCCTCCTGCTCTGCAGACATGAGAGGTTTCCATTTAGGTGTATAATATGCCCTCCCAAACAAAACTTCAAAAGGAGTTAACCCTTTTGCATTTGGAACAGTTCTCATGCTCAATAGTGCCAGAGGTAAACAGTGCACCCAGTTCTTTTGTGTTTCACTAATCAATTTCCTAAGTTTATTCTTCAACATCCCATTATGCCTCTCTACTAATCCTGCAGATTGGGGGTGGTATGCACAGTGGTTTTTTAACGATATCCCAAAATAGCGACTAAGTTGTTGTATTGTTTGGTTTACAAAATGTGTACCGTTGTCACTATAAATCTTTTCCGGTATGCCAAATCTAGGTATAATTTCTTTAACAAGGACCTTTGCAACAGTAGCTGCATCTGAATTTTTAGTTGGAAAAGCTTCCACCTATTTGGAAAACATATCTATAATGACAAGGCAGTACTTCTTATTTTCGCATTTGTTCAGTTCTATAAAATCCATACAAATAGTATGAAACGGATACGGTGGTGTAGGGAAACTCCCTTGCTTAGGTTTCAATGCCCCTTGTGCATGATGCTTGTTACAAACATGGCATGCTGCACAAAAATTTTTTGTGTAATTAGTAAATCCATACGTCGTAAACACTCGATTCACTAACTGTACCATCCCCCCTGTTCTGACATGGCTCTGCCTATGGCTCAACAAAGCTGCATATCTAAACAAGTTAGATGGTAGAATTGGTTTCTTTTCCTTGGAGATGTACAGTCCCTTCTCAAGGATTGCTCCTCATTTTATCCACTTTTGCTTCTCTATATTTGTAGTAAGTGTCTGCATTGTTTTTAACATTTCTAAATCTAAAATCTCAGAAGGTTGTAATTCCTCGCTCAAAAGAAAAATTTCTGAAGCTGAAGCTGCCTGTTTTGCAGCTGTATCAGCCCTCGCATTACCTTTTGAAATTCTATCCTGTTGCTTGGTATGAGCTACGCATTTGCAAATGGCTACTTTCTGAGGTAACTGAACAGAGTCTAACAAATCTAAAATAAATTGGCATGGTTAATTGGTTTACCAGTAGTTGTTATCATTCCTCTATTTTTCCACTGTTGCGCAAAAACATGCACAGTAGAAAAAGCATACTGATTGTCAGTAAAAATATTAACTTTCTTACCTTCTGCTAAGGTACATGCCCTCGTCAAGGCAATCAACTCTGCTGCTTGTGCAGATAAGTTGTGTGGTAAAGACTTCACTTCTAAAATCTCGGTATCAGTAACTACTGCATACACTACTAGGTTCTGTCCTGTAGGACCCCTCCTGCACGAGCCATCCACATAGTATGTCACCTCGGCATCATCCAAGGGCACATCTGTAAAGTCTTTTCTCGGTAGTGTCTTTTGCTCAATCTCCTGCAGGCAGCAGTGTGGTTTGCCATCTGCAGGGATTGGGAGCAAGGCTGATGGGTTTAGAGTTGTACATCGTTCAATTGTCATATGAGGTTGGCTCAACAGTATAGTCATACAGGAAAGATGTCTAGCAGGAGAAAGATATGCTACTTTTTCTTGCAGTAAAATAATCGCAACTGCATGAGGCACTCTCAGTGTGAGAGGGTGGAACAATACTACTGAGGCTGAAGCCTGCACTGCCATTGCAGCTGTGACTACTGCTTGTACACAGTGGGGCAAGGATCGCACCACTGGGTCTAACTGTGATGAATAGTAAGCTATGGGGCGTTGTTTGTCCCCATGCTGTTGTGTTAATACTTATGTCATATAACCTTGCTTACAGTCTACAGTTTGTAAAAATTGCTTATGATAGTTTGGTAATCCTAAAACTAAGGAAGATGCTATCAATTGTTTCAGTTTGCAGAAAGCTGCTTCTGCTTCTGGTGTCCACTGTAATGAATCCTGTGCTGCCATCGGCTTTTTGAATATCAAATTAGTCAGCGGAGCAGATTCCAAAGCATAATTTGGTATCCAACTCTGACAAAAGTTAGTAGTTCCCAGGAATGATATCATTTCCTTCTTGGTAGTTGGTCTAGGTGCTTGTAATATTGCCGTTTTCCTGTCTTCGTCTAATATTCTGCCCTCTTTGGATATTACATATCCCAGGTATTTAACCTGTTTCCTCCAAAGTTGCAGTTTGTTCTTGTTTACCTTATGTCCTTGAGTGGCTAAAAATTGTAATAATGCTATGATATCTTCTCTGCATTCTTGCTGGGTGGGGGCTGCCAGCAGAATGTCGTCTACATAAAGTAAAATCTGACTACCTTTCGGTGGGACAAATCCCGCCAGGTTACTTGCCATTTCTTGTGCAAATATCGTTGGACTTTCACAATATCCCTGTGGTAATCTCATATATGTATATCGTTTCCCCTGAAATGTAAATGCAAACCAATGTTGGCTGTCTGGGTGTATCGGTATCGAGATAAATGCATTGCTAATATCTACCACAGAAAAATACTTCTGCTGAGGTTTCAAATCATTCAATAAGGTGTGTGGATCTGGCACCTTTGGTGCCCTGGGTATAACTGCGTCATTCACAGCCTGTAGATCTTGGACCATACGCCATTCCCCGTTTGCTTTCCTAACAGGAAATAAGGGTGTATTACATGGTGAATCGGGAGATTCTATTAAGACTCCTTCCTTAAGTAAGGCTGCTATTATAGGTTTGATCCCTATCTCTGCATCCTTTCTCAAGGGATACTGTCTTTTCTGAGGTCTAAATGCTGATTTTGGCATAATAGTAACTGGTCCTGCTGTACGAATAAGTCCTACATCTGATTTCCCTGTCGACCAGAGAGTCTCTGGTATGTCTCGTAAGGCTTTTTCCTCTTCCTCCAGTAAGAGTAATACTCATCTATCCTCACTTGCCTGTGAGTGTACTGCTGGGTGTGTCTGTGTTATCCAATTCAATTTTTGCTTCTGTACTCCTTGTTCAGAGAGTTCTAACTCTGTCTGTTTTTCCCATCTCCTAAGTCTGCCCACTTCAAATTTCTATTTTTAGTTAAGCTTACATGTGGCAATTGATTAGATTTGTAAAGTGCTAAAAACTCCTGGGGCAATGAACAGCTTATTACACTGTTTCCTTCTGTGTCCCAGTACAAATTTTGTAATACTAGCCTATTAGCATGGTTTTTAAACAACTCTTGCTCATATTCTTTGTCAGGTCCTGGTCTATTACAGTAATATAGAGTACAATGCAACAAATGTTGTTTGTCAGTGTCAAGGGAGGGGGATTTGCTGATGGCTATGTTCAACAGCTCTTCGGTTACTGCCCCTGGACCAGTCGTAACTAAGTCCTGGCTGTACCAATAATATGTTTCACCCTCTGGTCGCACCACAAAAGTATCCATTTGTCGCTGTGCTTCCATACCCTGCATGGTTGGAACTACAGCTATGCCAAATTTCTGCATCAAGTCTCTGCCCAAGAGATTTACTGGTCATTTTGCAGAAACAACAATTTTGCTTTTCTGGGTCATTCCTGATATGGGGTCAGTTATTGCTATGTCATGGGAGAGTGGCTCCCGATACAGCTGTCCATTAGCTGCTTTCCCCTAGTATGTAATCTGGTGATTCCGAATCTTCTGGAAGTTTGGAAGGATGTATCAGGGTCCGTGAAGCCCCTGAGTCACACAGAAAGTTTACTTCCCTCCCCTCTACCAGAAGCATAACTTCCAGTTTTGTGTCTGCTAAGTAGAGCTCTAGGCTCAATAATGCTAAGTCCAAAATTTCATTTTCTTCATCATCTATGAATTCATGTACATCCTCTATCCCTTCTGTCACATCCTCTACCCTTGCTACCACATTTGCATTTGTCTTTCCCTGTCTATTCTCATCCAACGATTCCTGACTATCATATAGTCATTCCTCACCCTCCTTATCTTCCGTAGTTACCTTTTTATTTAGCCTGCAATCCCTTGCCAAATGCCCATTTTTCCCGCATTTAAAACATTCACCCCTTTTCTTTCTTTCTTCAAAATCTTCTGATCGTTTATCAGATTGTTTGTTTCCCTGGATATTTTTCTTACCCTTCTTCCCGGTCTGTACTACAAAAACTTCTGACCCATCTTCCACTGCAAATACTTGAGCTTTCTTTTTCTTTTTGCTATTAAAATGCCTTTCGGCATGTCTTGCATATTGAAGTAATGACTGTAATCTACTTGTACGATGATCTACCATGTGTTTTGTAATAAAGCTGCTAATGGGAGTAATACTGCCTTTCAAGAATGCATTCTTTAGCTGTTGTTCATATGGGGAATCATAGGTTCATAGTCATCATAGTAGGTCTATACTAGGCTATCTGGGAGGCATTTAAAGCTAGCCCATAGTTTTTTTGGCTGCCACCCCCCTTTAGTATGGGGGAACTATACCCATTTTTTGCTGTGCCTCTGTTGAGCAGTGACACTGAGGGTATCCCTGGGGTATATCTGCGATCTCCCATCCATTCTGGGATCTAGATTTTTGAGGTGAAGCATATTCATCAAACTTGTATGTTAGGCAAAGGTCTGAGCTGCTGTGGCGACTGAACTGAGAGCTGCTGGAGTTTCAGTCGGGCATAGGACAGAGACATGAGTGAGAGATTATCCTTTTGGAGGAGGAACTTTTGTGGCCTCCAGCTGCTGCAAGTGTCGGGTCAGATATACACGATAATGGGGCATTGTATGTATTCAATCTCATTGGTGATGAGTGAGTATAGGAGGAGACTATGACCTTGATCTAGATGAAATCCCTTCATTGATAAGGTGGGCAAATGAGAAGTCTCTTCCTAACTACTTTAGCTCATGGGGTGTCGAATGACAGACTACTATCAACCTCCCCCTGGGTCCCCAACTTCTTCTCTTCTCAGTGGATTGCCACCTATTTGGTAGCTAGGGGTAGGGGTGTTTTTTTTTTTCCGGGTATGACTATGCATTTTTTGGCATTTAACTTTAGGCCATGGCTCTGGCACCAGTTATCCGTTTCTGTGAGACCCTTCATGCATTTGATCTTCAGGTACTTGCATTCCACAATGGTTATTAAAACATTCTAATAGTCTAGCATAATATCTATCAACAGTTTCACCTTCTTGTTGTATGCACTGATTAATGCAAGTCCAATCAGCCCTAGGCTTCCATTTTTCAGAGATCCGGTCTGTCAGACCTTTCACTCTGTTGTCCATTTCTGCATTACTATGTGGGAGTGGTCTGAGCTCTGCGTCACGGGGATTCCAGTTGCCACTGATCATGTGCCAGTCTGGACCTACAATTTGCCTAACTACTTTTTCTACTTCTTCTCCATTCAAATGGTAACTTAACCTCATGCCCTGTAAGTCTTCTAAGAATTTTCTAAAATTAACTTTCGGATGGGGAATTCCCTCTGTGGCTTTCCGGATATCTTCCAGTGTCCACGGTCTATAAACTAAAAGAGTCGGATCCTGTCCTGCCTGTCCTGCCTGTGGATTTGGTACTTCTATGAGTGGACATATCTCTTCCTCACTCATAGCTTGTGAATTTCTATTCATTTCATATAATTCAATCTCCCCTCTCAAGTTACATGTTCGAGACCTAGTCTCGATAGGATCCCTGACAAACGGTTTTGATTTTGCAGGAACAGCTGGGTATAGCGGAGGTGGATCAGCTTGTCCACTCACTTCATAATCTGGTAAGGGAAGCGGAGGGGGTGGAGGAGGGGCTGTTGCTATTACCAGGTTATTATCTTCTTTGTCTAAGAACATTGCTTTTGAATTTTTAATCTTTTGTTCCCTGCGATTTGCTTCCTCAAGCCACCTGTGTGCCTGAGGGACTCCTAATTGCCGTTGCTTTTTTAGCTGACCTTTTGCGTCTGTTATAAGTTGTCTGATGAGTTTAATAAGTGAAGATTTATCTAAATTACCATCAAATTTGTATTTATCAGCCCATTTCGTATAGTACTTAACATTATCGGTACGCTGTAATTGCATATATTTCCCGTCTTCGGTTAGGGGCGGGTCTCGGGAACTTTTCATGCACTGATTTCCCTGTTGCCTTAGCTAAGCTGTAAATTGTTACGTAACCCTTCTTATCACATGGTACCACGATTTTACACCTTTTCACAGTTTATCTAGAATAACTGTCTACCTATTCTGTTTCCCTGATCTATGACAAGACAGTAATCTTTTGTCCCTGATCTGCGCATGCAAATCCTCCTGACAAAAAGTTCTGTAACTAGTCCCTGATCTAAAACAGAAAAAGGTAAATTCCTCCTTACCTGACCCTCCGTGAGTTGATCCACCGGATCGTTGACTCGTCCTCCAATCCCAGATCAGAAACAGTGGCTGGCCTCTTTCGAACGACAATTCAGTCGGAGGTCTTTCAAAACAGAAGAGCCGATGTGGCCGCTTGTCCGTACAGGTACATGCCACCGGGCCCAATTCTGACCTAGGCGTAGAGTGAGAGGTACTTTCCGGTCTGAAGGACCAAACGGTCAAAGGAAAATATACTTTAAAAATTATCAAAACATGGTAGGTTCAGGTTAAGGCACTTTAATCTTGCAGCAAGGAGACAAAAATGTTCTAATAGAGAGTTTGTCTAACCAGAAACAGGAAATACTTTCATTTTTATACACTTTCTAATAAGACATTGCCTACCAAGCTGACGTAACAAATTACAAGTCTTTTCATCATCACTTATTGACAATTAGTCTCATGAATTTCTGCTGATTTATCAATTTTTGTGAGAAACTTCCTAAGGAAAACAACGTGGCCTTGGTTACCACCGGTTAGATACATGCAATGTTACCATTCAAGGTACTATGGCTAATTCAAAAAGCATCTTTTCAGTCTCATATGAAACTCAATATATATATAAAACAGTGCATATAAAATAGAATGAAAAATGTGTTAACTCATTTAGCTTCTAATTAGCATTAAGCATACACACATTAATACATATTTTTCTGACAGATATCCACACCTCCAGGCTAGTTGCACAGCATAATGCATCCGAGATTATCCAAGTGCAACTAACTCTGGGCAAGATCGCAATCCAGATTGTAGTTTGCTACAGACCCCCCACCATGCCCCAGGATTCCCACTCCTCATTTCTTGATACACTGGAAAGTATTAGGGTACAACCTAACACCCTAATAATGGGCAATTTCAACTACCTCACCATTAACTGGGAAAACTACTCATGTACAACTCTTTTGTTCAACGTTTTCTGGAATTCATAAATTCCAACACCTTGGATCAACTTATTTACACCCCCACCAGGGGCAGCAATATCCTAGACCTGGTCATTACCAACATGGGCAACCGGTGTTCCACACCAGAGGTCAGTTCCTCATTGGTCAGATTTGACCACAAGCTAATCACCCTAGACATCCACATCCCACCCCCACCCCCAGTTAGGGAAACCACCGTAAAAAACTTCTCCAAAGCCAACTTCACACTTCTTAAGACAGAAGTGGCAAACTTCATGACACCCATGCAGATGGACAATAGAGGTACGACTGATGAATCCTACACAAATGCACTTTATAAGCACTTACATGAGTGCATGAATCATGCTATCCCTAATAGAACCAAGATGCTATCCTCCAAAAAAAGGAAGCCAATCTGGTGGTCCTCTGCCATAAACAAACTTTATAACAGAAGAAAGAAACTGTTGCAAAAAAAGAGAAAAATCCCATGACTGGAGGAACTCCCTGGTCAACCTCAGTAAGAAGATGAGATCCTCATAAAATCCTCCAAAGCTAGTTACGAAAACAAAATTGCCACTGACTCTAAAGACAACCACAAAGCATTCTATAGCTATGTCAGGAATCTCAATGGCAACACTCAGATCTGCTCTGAGTTACAGCACAATCACACTAAATATACAGAACCAACTGATATTGCCAACATCCTGGCAGATAGGTTCAGTGCTAACTTTACCCCCCTCTCACCCCCTAGAGGGCCCATCTCTATACCGGAAGAATGCAAAGTTCCTGTAATCACGGCTGCACAGGTAAAAAACCCATTCTCCAAAGCCAAGAACACAGCATCCATGGGACCTGACAATATCCCAGGCTGCGTTCTACATGAACTACAGAATGAACTGGCACCCTACCTAAGTACCATGTTCAGTCATAGCCTCACCTCAGGCTTTGTGCCCACTGAATGGCACACCATGACGCTTATCCGACTCCACAAAGGAGGAGCCTTGACGGACCCCGGGAACTACTGCCCCATTAGCCTGACGAGCCAGGTCTGCAAGGCCATGGAACGTATCATCATGGAACACACAAACAAAGACATTGGTAATCTCCAAACTCTGGACCCTACCCAGTTCGGATTTGTAAAAGGCAGATCATGTCTCCTAAACCTGATTGACTTCTTTGAAGCAGTCACCAAAGCCATAGATGAGGGTAAGGTGATTCACACAGCTTATCTAGATCTCGCCAAGGCTTTCGACACCATCCCCCACTCTGGAATTATAGATAAGCTCACTAAACTAGGTATAAATCCCTATGTCACAAGATGGGTTGCCAACTGGCTCATGGACAGAACCCACACTGTGAAAGTAGCAGACTCCAAATCCGACTTCAGACCAGTGACAAGTGGAGTACCATAGGATTCAGTCCTGGGTCCTCTCCTGTTTGGTATCTACTTCTCTGAAGTACAGGCTAACACAGAAGGTCTTTGGCTAACAAAGTTTGCAGATGACTGCAAACTAGGAGCCATAATCAAAACTCCTAACGATGTGGACATACTACAAAAGGGCCTCACTGAGACAGATGCCTGGTGTAAAAGCCATGGCCTAAAGCTCAAAGCCAAAAAGTGTATTGTCATCCCCTTTGGTAAAAACTCTGTACCCATGAACTGCCACATAGCTGGTAGTCTACTTAATGCCGAAAATGTGATAAGAGACCTTGGGACACAGGTGGACAGTAGTCTCTCCTTTGATAATCACATCGCCACAGTGGTCAGGAAATCCTTCTACATGGCTCACCTCATCACAAAAGGTTTCTCATCCAAAAAAAAAGAGGTCATTGTTCCCCTCTACTCATCAATCATTAGACCCATTATAGAGTATAACGCCCCTTTTGGTATGTACCTCACAAGACATCTACAACAACTGGAAAGGCCACAGAAATACCTCACAAAGAGGATTACTGGCCTCAAGCAGATGCCCTATGCAGACAGTCCCAAAAAACTCCTGCTTTACTCCATGGATATCGCCTACTCAGAGGCAATCTCTGCCTAACATACAAAGCTATGTCAAACCCAGAGCTGTTGGACATGCTCTACTTAAAGAAATCCCAATCCCTCCGAGCTACATGCTCTAGGGACCTAAACCTTGTCACCACAATAAACAGAACATGCTGGAGGGATAGATTCCTGTCCCAGAGACTTCCCATACTCTGGAACAGACTACCTATCTATGTCAAACAGAGCTCCTCATTAGCACTCCTCAAGAAAAAATTTGATGATTATATGAGAGATAGGAAATTCGTCCCGGGGATTACTTCTGTGGCTCTGCTCGACAGGGGCACAGGAAAATAATTTTCTTGGGTGGCGAAAGCCAGGGTACATTTTTGTCTAGGCTTATATAGGCCCTAGGGCCAATAGCCTAGTACCTACCTATGAACCTATGAAATATTTCTGCATACCTTGAAACCATCTACTTTCAAAATCTAAAACATAAGACATCAACAAAATGGTTGAAGGGAAGATCTATTTCACAGAGGCTACAGCTACTATGGAATAGACTACCCATCCACATAAAATAAAGTCCATCCCTGTCCATTTTCAAGTGCAACTTAGATCTATGGATGGGAAACAGAAATTTTACCCCAGAACTGCCCAGCTCCTAAACGCTTTATTCCATACATGGGTCCCCTCAAATTACTTATAGCATGATCCCAGTTATTCTCATTAGGGGCAATATATAATTATTGACCATGGGATCAGTAAGGCTAGTCTATAAACAAATCATTTACACTATTTATATTTAATATGTCACTAATTATGGTGAACCTAGTTATATCTGGGTAACTTTGTACTGGTTTAGGGACTTCTACGATGTATTTATTTGTGTCTTTTAATTTTATAACTTGGATTAACTTATAAATACTTCTTTTCTAAGGATTTTCCATTTAAGGAAGGTTAATTGATTCATTATTTTATTGAATAATTGGTTTGTAACAGGATATTTAAGCATTGTAGGTGTTGTATTTAGTCTGTATCTAAGGAAGTCCAATATTAGTAGACGAAAATGTGGTGATAAAATTAATGCATTTAATGTTTTTATTTTTATTGGTTTGTTTAATAAATTCGGTTTGCTGAAGCCTTCTTAATTTGTGGTTTCCTGTTTGATCTCCACAGGACCCTTCTTTGTACTATTATTGTTTATCCAGCTTCCTTTGGCTGGAGAGCTTTGGTACTGTTGTTTGTTCCTCCTGTTTTATTGCAGTCTATAAACAAATTGGATAGGTTATTTTGAGCACAAAAGGGAAAATTACCTATGCTTAAAATGGCCTGCAAGGGAAGGTAATCTAGAACCTATAAACCTATAGGAAATCAACATTTCGTAAGATGCGGCCTACAGTTAATATTCATCAGCATGACGGAAACTATGCTCCATGTTAATGCATGTGAAGAATTCTTGTTGTGACACAACTTTTAGGTAAACCCGACTTAAATTTGCGAGATTACTTACGAAAGTCTGGGACCCATATAGATTGAATTATGGTAATTTGGGGTTCATGGAGAATCCATTTTATACAGTGGAAGGTAGCTCTATGTCGCCCCGCCCCCTACTAGGAATGGGCCACAATGCAGTGTATAAATAAACTTTTTTTTTTCTTCAGGTGATATAGTATTTGTTTCAACTGTTATAAGAAATGATTTTATACCATCTATTGGGGTGCACAATAAGGCCATTCGGCACATTATCATGCAAAGAACACATGTACCCAACATAGGTGAACCCCATCATGTCTGTGATAATTAATATCAGCTACAATTATCCCACGTCCTGTTCTCTCATGTGAAGTCTCTGATTAATCCTGAAAGCATAATACCCTTTTTTTCTTCCCTACCTTGTTAGCATATCCATAATTATTAAAATTACAAATGAACCCCCTCCTGTATGTTACCTGTTGGCATGCTAGCAATCAAGCTTAAAGATTCGCTCCTGTCTTGAAACCTGATGCTCTTCCCCAGCTGTGTTCAAAATGGAAAAGAAACAGAAAAACATTTGCCACCTCCCTGTTCTCTTTTCCTTGATTGGTCAAAATTGTAATAAAACCCTTGTGCTTTCACTCTGATTTTGCCACACACTTTGACTGCTGTCACAAAATTTAATCCACACCTTAGTAGACCCCCTACCCATCCATGATTCACCTTGATCATGCTGTATTAAAATAGTGCAGAAAGAAAAAACTGAAAGGCAGCCACCCCAAAAAGGAAACTAGCTAAGCTTAAAATGTCCTCCAAGTGAAGTTATGTTGAGGGAGTAAATATTTTTTAAAAATTGCCCTTTTTAGATCTGTAAGTGCCCCTCTCACTCTCTGACCCCCCCCCCCCCACCTTCCACAGCTTCCATCACCTCTGGTCACAGTGAGTAGTGTTACCATCTAATAGGGCCTAGTTCTGCTGTTAAGTTTTTGGATCATCATTCCTTCTGTGTGGAGTCTGCATGTACTCCCTTTCTCTATGTGGGTTTTATCCATGTGCTTTAGTTTCTTCTCCCAGACTGTCAGCTGTCTGGTTATCTGTGTTTTTATTTTCATCCCAGTATAACACAAGAGTAGTACAGAAAATATATCTATTTTTTGTTTTGTTTTTTTTGCAAGGGTAGAAGGGCAGGCATAATTCTCAGACAGAATCTCTATATCCTTGTATTTATCTTCTTGTTTTATTGGGGAACTGCTATTTTCTTGGCTTTGAACATTAAGCTTTAGACACAGCTTGTTTTTATTGAAAGAAGAAATAAGACTAAATATCTTTCCTCACTCTTAACTTTTTGTTCAGACTATCAAAAATCAAAAGGTTATGAAAAATCTCAAAGATACACCTCGGAGTAACTAGAACTCTTTGATATTTGGGGATTAACAGACCTCAGATCATTGGATTAATTCAGTTACTTCCTCCAGATTTAATTACAATGGAGTTCAAGCCATTTAATATGTTTTAAAAGCATGTGGGGTCCTAAAATGTAAGTCATAGTTTGAAAAAGCAAGAAATAAGTAATCTTTCTCAATAGCTTAGGGCTTGGACGAGGGAAAAAGTGTAGGGCATTGGCAAAGAGCAGGGAGGGGCTACTGGGCAACATCATGTCTGATGGAGTTCTTTGTCTAGGGCTCCATTTTACCTAAGGATGTCCTTGTTGATTGCAGCTAGACACCTAAGGTGTATATAGTCCAGTAAAGTGGCTATAATGAGTGGGTACATACTGAGGCAGTCTATGAATGAAAGCGAATGACCCCATCTGTGGTTTGACCACAGGAAATGGTCATTAACCTATTGTGATAGAGCCCCACTCCTTTACATTTAACCCCACCAGTTCAGTGCCTTCCTGCATCCCCCACCCCACCATTTGCTTTGAAGTCACCAGCCATCACTGGTTGGAAGAAGCAGATTTTTGTTGACTCATCCACTCTTAGAGGGAGGGAGGGGTTTTTGCCTGCAGTCAGACATGCTCCTAGTGAAAGGAGTAGTGCCATAATTGTGCGGCCATCAATATTCAGCATAGAAGGAGGTGTTGCAGGTAAGTGACACATTTTGCAGTGGTTTATGTAATGTCAATAACCTTGCCCACTTAAGGCATATAAGCAAAATCCCCTTTCATGCCAGACAACACTGATGATGCTAGCTGTTCTTCAGGGAGCCACTTCCCCTTTCCATCCCACAAGGGATGCAGTCCCAACTCCAACGAGTAGTACTGTGGGCACAAAGGAAAACAATTAAACATTATTAGCTGGTTTGGTGCAGGTGGTGGTCAGCCAGGGGACACTCAAGGTGTGGCCAAGAACAAAACAACAGCTATATTACACAGTGACTTCCAAAATACTGTAATAAGCTTCTCCTTACAGTCAGAGAAGTCAATCATTAACTTCCTTCAACTTTAATCTTGATATGAACATGGAAATATTATCAGTGTAGAATTATGACAAGTTTCTTGAAGGCAAGTAAATCATAAACTTGGCAGTCATACTTATGAACCTGCCAGTGTCATCTTTCCCACAATGGGTGAAGCCACCTCTTTTTCTCATAGTTGTTGCTATGGATGCAGGATATTGCATCAAGTAGCAGCAGTCAGTGTTATGCTAAGTAATGTTGGAGCTGTATCTTGCAGCTGCAGTGAAATTGTCCTTTTGTGTGTTCTCTCTGACTGTGATCTGTTGTAACAGTGGCTCCCGGTCCTTGTGCGTCACACAATGAAGATATAGTTATTCGTATCCCTTTCCTATATTGCTGCATGAATGTACAGCTTGATTGCACTCTGCTGTATTCCTTAGCCTATGCATGACTAATATATGTACTCACCTACATCAAACACATGAAGGATTAAGAGCTATATACCTGGTCTGCCAATGTCTAACTCTTATTATTGTCCAGGTTATCATGCTGGTGGTATGTTATGTTGATATCTGTAACCATTACCTGTCAGCTGACACTTGCTATGATGGTACTTCTGCTGTTGTTACCACTGTTTGTAGTACTATATAGCTGTGGAACATGCATAAGGTAAGAAAGGTGCAGCACACCTTGCCAAGATTATATTGTACAGCCGTGCTTGATCCAGCAAAAAGATACAGGGACTACATCATGAGGTGTGCAAACACTCACTCAGTTATGTTGTGGGTAAAGATCTGGGCTACACTACATGCCTTCTCTGCAGCTGTGTCTAGCGCTTATACATGCATCAGTAGCCTGCTTCCTATAATAACCAGCACTGGCAAGAAGGTCACCATGGAGTATCTTACCATTCCAACTGCATGATACTGGTCAGAGAAATGCCATATATTGTCATCAACACTGTCTCCAGATCACTTGTCATATCCAGTATGATACCTGTGTGATAAGAAATGACTGGCACATGGATGGAACAGCACTTGGTCCTATTGGCATATACATTTTTATTATTATTGTTATTATTTGCACCTGCTGTCCATAGGGCAATGTATGTGATGCATGCAGTACCTGTGATAGAACAACTCTGTGAAATCCCTGCATTGTTACTGTTACCTCAGGTTGTGTCTTGAGCATGTGGATATCTGAATGCTGCATCACTCAAGTCAAAAATGATTGAAGATTCTGTTTGTAGATGACAGTAAAATACCAGTGATGTCATACATAAGCTGTTTGAATATATCACTTACAAGTATTGTCACTGCTGAGCTCACCATTATTTATGTATTTATTTATTTATTGATTGATTGATTTCATTTTATTAATATTTTGTTGACCTGTTTAGTCTCACTAGGCTAGCAATGGTATTTATACTATGAGGAGAAATTTGTCCAGGACATCGGGAAACTTCCCCTACTCTTTTCAATAGGTACCATGGGATCTTCACATTCACCTGAGCTACCAGCAAATCAAGCAGATAGGCCCTCACTTTAACATCTTATCCAAATGGCACCCCCCTGCACTGCAGTTTTAGTAGTCTGTCTACCTGGTGTTGGAAAAGAACCCACTTCCTTCTGCACCAAAGGTGAGAGTGCCACCTCGTGTACCACTTACACTGCTATGTATAGGAAAACTGAGTGCCCCCTTGCACCCTGCACCTACTCGGTATATATATTTAAGTTGTAATGCACACCTGAGGTGTGCTGTGCCACCAGCAGTGCTTTTTGTGCAGCTACTGTCAGCTTGTTTACTATTAGGACTGCAATGTAGTCCATCTTTGTGTTTTGCACTCTGGCTTGTTTTCATTGTTTCAGACTTCTGGCCCATTTTTTGATGCCTGCATGGTATGTATAATTTTCTTTCTTGAATTGTGTTTTTGATTTTTCACATATGTGTGTAATGCATGACTTTCATCACCATGTGTCACACGAGTATAGTTACACAACTGATTGATGTCTTTGTTGTCACTGTATGCTTTGTGCACCATTTTGTTTTTGTATGACACTGCATTGCCTATAATTTTTATAAATCTCAGCTATACACAGTATAGCAATAAAGGGAGAGCATAATGCAGGCTTCATGAAAAAGAAAGGATAAAAACCTGAAGTTACAGTTATTGTGATCAAAAGAATGAGCATCCTACCTCCCCATCCAAGCTAAAGTTAATTTAATTGTATTTAGCACAGGAAGATAAATTGGCCTAAGGGCCTTTGCCAGTGAGGACCAAAAAGTCATAACAGATTAAGTACAAAATTAAAGCTTTAATATAGTAAGCAGTCAATTAGTGAGTAAATAATCACACATTACTGATTGATCATGGCTGCAGAACATGGTGCTGTGAAGGAACTCCCCCTGAAAAGGACATCTGTCACATACCACGAATAAATACATAAAAGTTACAAAAAATAAAAACAGTGCAGCAGTTTGGGAGATGTAGCATAAAGGTATTTTACACCAATGCACAATGCGCATTTGAAACATTAAGCAGCAGATTATTAGCAGTATTATCTGGTTCAGAAACAAAACTCAGGAAAGTGCCATTAGCAACAGCATAAACAGCAGCTGAATAAACAGCACACACTAGGTTTAGGTTGCTTAATACACTGGAACAATGACGCATTGATCCTTAATGCTGCAGTTTCATATCTACAGACGGATGATTATAAGTTTACTTCCTTTGTTTGTATAAAAGCTATTACAGTTCTAAAATACTACGTTGTAAAAAATGCAATGAAATCCAGTTGAACAACTGACTGAATAGGGAATCTCCTAAGATTATAAGTTAAACTTTACTTTGTGTGAGGGGAGCAGAATTCAGTTCAGAAAAGCATAAACAGGCATCAAGGTTAAGTAAGTCTTTTGCAATAGCATCCTCCATGAAGGTAACGACAGTTCAAAAAGCACTGTAAAAATAGTTACTGCTAGCCACACGTTCCTAAATCTTTTATACACATCTGTGGAGTTAATAGGGCTTCTAAGCACTGAAACTGTGCAACACACACAAAGACGCGCGCGTGCACACACACACACACACACACACACACACACACACACAGACACAGACACAGACACACACACACACACACACACACACACACACACACACACATGCACACACACACACACACACACACACACACACACACACACACACACACACACACACACACACGCACACACACACACACACACACACACACACACACACACACACACACACACAGACACACACACACACACACACACACACACACACACACACACACACACACACACACACACACACACACACACACACACGCGCGCGCGTGCACATATTCATTAAAGCTTAGCTTCCTAGGAGAACTCTAAAAGGTACAAAGTCCCAGAAGAGACAGAGGAAATTCGGAGATAATGGTAAATTGTCATTTAAATGCTACAATTGACAAAGACTGGGACAAGCATGACTAGGACACAGACTTTCACTGAGATCACTGTCAAATCTTTCCACATCTGTTTGAGGAATCTCACTTTTTCACTTGTTCACTATCTCTAAAATATACTAAACCTAGGCTGGTTTATCTGCTTTTTACTAGAACGGAAATGCATGCCGGTAAAATAACTGTATCCAGTCACATTTCTGTTTCAAATCCTCAATATACTGTGACCTACCCAAGCTGCACTCTCACTGGATATGCAATACTCTTCATTATTGTACTGTACTATGACTATTCTAACTGTACTGGTGTTATTCACAAGAGTTGAAGGACCAAATGGGGGATTATTAAGTAAACTTCCCAGATGCATTAACATGGCTACTTTAGTATTATGGGTAATCAAAATGCCTTCATTTAGACAGAGTTGAAATAATAAAAAGCAGTGTATTATACGTGGATTTACTCAGGTAAGGATGAATGTATGCATATATACATATATACGTTTCATTTTGTTTAACTTAATGTCTCCATGACCTGAGTATATCACATGCTGATCATGAAAAGAAACAAGTCATAACCCACTGCAGCGATAAATGCAGAAAATGCAGACATGGTCATACTTATAGACTGACATCAAGAAGTCTAAGGAAAAAAATAAAAACAGTGAGTTAAATTCTGCCATTAATATGAAAAGAACTGTAGAGAAAATTTCACATGTAATGTGAAAGATAGTGAGGAGAATTGGGGGAGGTTACAAACAGAAGCAGCACACAATAAAAATGACTGGATTTTAGGGCTACCTTTGCCCACTTAGCAGACTGGTTCTAGAACAAGGCATATCAGAGTGGTATATTCTAGATGGTAGGAGCTAAACATGCTGAAGACCTTTGGTTAACATGTAGCCAGACATGAGAAGGTTCATGAAAGCAGGAAGCTCATCCTGAAAGCCTGGCATGTAACATCTGACAGTTCACAGTAAACTATTATTCACCTTATTTTGCAAATGTGTGTACCACATAAAGAAGCCAGGTCAAGTGCTTGAAGTAAGCTACACTAGAGCTTTTTTCTTCATTTGTGCAGCTATGATGCATGTGAAAATGTTGTGGAAGAAAGGGTCTATGTGGCAGAGTGAAAAAGAGAAAGAGAGAGGGAGAGATGATAGACTGAAACCAGTCTAGATCAAGGCTTACCGAGTAAATGGAAGCAGTGGTATCTAATCTGGTCAGGCTCCAACTTCATTATAGGAAATGGAATGTTTGTTAGCCATGACAGAATTGGGCTAGCCAGAGTTAGCTCAAGCTTTAAAGATGGCTCAGTTTAGCTTAGCCTCATTGTGCATTTGACAGTCACCATCAAGACAAGTCAGGTGTGGTTAGTGAATATATCTTGTTTACATAAGGTAGCCAGTGAATTACCAGAAATGAGCAGCTGTTGCATAATATAGCAACATGTAGTAACAAAGTTTTAGTTTTTCTTTTGATTCATAGAGTTACGAAAGACCTTCGGGTCATCTCTAGCTTGGTTCTAAATGAACAGTTTATGGTATATCGTCACTTTTGCAGATTGGAGTGATAGACCATTTGGTGCTCTTTCATTTTGCATGAAATAAACCTATTTAATTCATTCCATGAGGTGCTGCATGTAGTCACCACAATGTTTTGCATTGTGGAATATGTGCAACAATATCATTCCTTTGAATTCTTTGCATGACCAATGTCTTTTATAAACTCTGTCTTAGAGACTTATTTGATTTGAAGTTCTTAGTATATCTAATTATATGCATAAAGTGCTGTGTTTAAAGTATATTAAATAACACTATTCTGTGAGTGCTGAAGGGCAGGACATCCAGGTGTCTAACAGCAAATACTTGGTCAGAGGGGATTCATTTCCTGAATATACTCAGACGAAGGATATTAGATTCTAAAGAGGAGTGTCTGACAAAGACCATATTCTTATTTTTTTTTAGAATGTAGAAGTCTGCTTCTGGAGAAATATGTTTTGAGGATTTTAGTGAGTACTGAGCTTCTTTATTTTCCTGTATGATCATGACTTTGTACCAGCATTATGCAGAGTAGCAGAAGACTGAGAAGTATACTGGCGAGACCATTTGTAAGGTGATATAAGGTACATCTGTATGCACTGTACTTCATCCCAGAGGTTCTAACCACTGCGCACCTTATTTCAATATCACTAACTTTAAATATTATCAAATTCCTTTAGGGAGGAGAGAAACATAGAAATAATACTAGGCAAGTGATCATAAGGACTCTAAGATGCCTGGCCATATATTCCTTTAAGAAAACACACTTAAAAGTTCTTGCCACCCTTTTCAAGAACTTAATATTGCTTAACTCTCAAATCAGCAGCATCGCACATAACAGCCCTGTTATAAATCTGTGTTGACCAATCCAGTCATCAAGATTAGTCTTAACAGCAAAGTATTGCTCTGCCTGACCAGTAGTGGTAATGTCTTCAAACTCTTTCTCTCCAAACCCTCCCACTTTAATCTCTCCACCTCTGCTCTATCCTGGTTCTCTTCATACCTATCAAATATAGCTCAGTCAGTCAAATGGCTCTCTGCAACTTCTCCTTTCCTCCCTGTTCAGACTGGTATGCCTAAAGGCTCCATCCTTGGCCCACTATTATTTAACATCTTTGCTAACAATCTCTACCAGTCATGCACCCTCTCCACACTCACACAATATGCCGACGACTTGGCCAACATCACATTCTGACAGTCTACCCCACCTACTCACCCTCACTCAAGACGCCCACCACTCAGTTGAAACATGGCTCACCACTAACCAACTGCTACTGAACCCCGACTAAACAAAACTACTTTGTTTCCTCCCCAAGTCCCTCCAACACCTCAAAACCTCCTTCTCAGTCTCTTCTCTAAACAACACTGCTATTAAGGTCGAATCTCACACTAAACATCTCGGCATTTATATAGATAATGAACTTAAATTCGAGATCCACATCTATAACTGCATCAAGAAGACACACCAAAAACTAGGATTACTACACAGAAATGAAAAATTCTTAACACAAGAATCTAAATTGTCCCTAGCTAAAGCCTATCTACTTCCTGCCATACTATACACTACCTCAGTCTTCACTAACCTCCTAAAAAATTTGTCACCCAAACTCAAACATACCTACAATAAAATTGCTAGATTTGCCACTAACCTTCCCTATCACTCACATCACTGCCTCTCCTTACAAAAACTCCACTGGTTAGAACTCCATAATCAACTCCTCCTGCCTCATCTCCTTCTGACACATACTATCATCCATCAACCAACAGCATGTCCATCTCTAGCAACCATCATCTCTCCTTATGTCCCAAATCAGGAACTTCGCAGCTCCGACCAGCACCTTCTTCAAATCACCAAACCTAATAAAGCTATAGGAAAAATGCTATACAGCCACTCATTTATCTCCTCTTGGAACCAATTCCCTCTCCATATCAGAACTATCCAAAACTCATCTAATTTCAAACTCACTATAAAGGAATATCTGCTTAACTCCTGGAGCTGTTCCTGAACCCTGCCTACACTGCCTCCTCCTCCCTCCTCTTTCTCGATTCCCTAACTACCTTGCCTCTCCCCCCCTCCTTCTGCCACTTTTTCTCACTGATACCTGTTCCTATCTGTATTTCTAGACTCTCCTGCACTGTGACCTTGCCCTTCCACTATACTCCAATCTTCACTCTATACTTCCACCTCCAATCTTGCCCTCCTCTTTCATTCTTTACCCCTTTTCTTCCTTCTACTTTGTGCATGGATCACACTCTCTCTGACACCTGTACACCTCACTACACTAAGGCATAGGTTAGTAATTTCCAGTTCCAAAGTATTGATGTTTTGATGTGCTTCCTGTGCTTGTAAAACACACAATAGTTCATTTCTATGTTTATTTTTTTTTCTTCATACATTGTAAAAAATGTAATCTATTTTTGCTGTATGTACCTCCTCTAGACTGTATATTTAAATTCTGTATTGATTGTATGTGAAAATATGTACTGATTGTAAAAATTCTTTGCTGTAATTGGAGCTTTTCTCCTCAGGTCTCTGCTGAAAAAGGGGACCTGCCCAGCCAAACCAACCCGGTTAACAAATGGCAAATACATAAATAAATAAATGCTTGAAATGTGTTGAGCTAGGAACCTTTCCCACCAATGAGCCTTGTTTATTTGTCTGTATAATATTAGGTCCCTACTACAGGTGTCTGCAGAGCAACTGTTTTTGAGAGGAAATGGGAGGTTAAATAAGACCGGGTCAAAAACAGAGAAACAGGTCACCTTAATGCAGTGAATAAACTAATGTGTATAAGCAAACTTGTGCTAATCTGTCACAATAATTGAAGGATTTAAGGCCTTCATTTTTTTTAAATCATTGGGGCCATTTCAGTTGAGTGATATGGCTGGATTTATACATATCAAAGACAGCACTGTATTTGATGATTGGTCTGATAAGGGAAGAGTACAGTGGTAAGGTGACTTCTTTGGATGTTTGGAAATTAAATGGGTCAGAGAGAAGGATATCTTGACTACGGTGTAAACAGGATGATCGAATGAGAGACAAAGAGAGTTGCCCATGTGTATACCTGGTCTCATATGATCATATCTGTTTGAAGAGGAGTACCACTTATAAAAGGGTAGTAGTTTTTTTGCCAAATGTTACTATGAGGTACTTTTTTACATTTAGCTAGAGATTGTTTTCGGTACACCAGATATTTGCATGTTTCAGCCCTTGTTGGAGAAGTTTAAAATCAGTAGATGATGAGCAGATAATGGTGCCCAGTTTGCAGTCACCAGCAAACTTAGTCAACCACACTTCAAGGCTTAGGCTTAGTTGTCTGCAAAATAAATACCAAATAGGAGTGGACCTAGCACTGATCCCTCTGGTACACCACTAGTTACAATTTTACATTGGGTGGGTGTCAGCAACTTTCACTACTTGAGATCTTTTGGATAGTCAGATTACAATGCAGTGGGCAACACCAGGGTTTACATGCAGTTTGTCTAATGTTTTCATAATACTAGCATGGAGAATAATGTCGAAAGCCTTAGCCGTGTCATAATAAGCAATGTGTAAAAATGTTACCACTGTCTACAGACTCAGTAACATTTTCAAAGAAGTTTACTAGATTCAGAAGACAGGACCTGGCCCTCAGAAAAAACTAAACTGAGTGGTTCTAGAACAATTAATTTCCCAGTGTATGCATAAATAATTTCTACTATGATACATTCCATGGCTTTGCATATAACACTCCATTCTTATGTAGAGGAGTCATAGTGGCTGCTCTCCAGGCATCAGGAAGAAACCCTGTGGATAGGCTGAGGTTGAACAGTTTAAGTCTTCTTCTTCTTCTTTTGGCTGTTCCCATTATGGGTCACCAAAGTGGATCATCTGTTTCCATTTCTTCCTGTCCTCTGCATCTTGCTCTCACACCAACCACCTGCATGTCCTCTCTCACCACATCCATAAACCTTATCTTAGATCTTCCTCTTTCCTCTTACCGGGAAGCTCCATCCTTAGCATCCTTTTCTCAATGTACCCAGCATCCCTCCTCAGCACATGTCCAAACCAATGTAATCTTGCCTCTCTGGCTTTGTCTACAAACCTTTCAACCTGAGCAAATCCTCTAATATACTGAGTCCTAATCCTGTCCATCCTCATCACACCCAATGCAACTCTTAACATCTTTACCTCTGCCACCTCCATCTCTGACTCCTGCCTTTTTGTCAATGCCACCGTCTCCGATGCATATAACATAGCTGGTCTTACTATCCTCTTGTAGACCTTCCCTTTCACTCTTACTGGTACCCATCTGTCACAAATCACTCCTGACACTCTTCTCCAGCCACTCCACCTTGCCTGTACTCTCTTCTTCACCTCTCTCCCACACTCACCATTACTCTGAACTGTTGATCCCAAGTATTTAAACTCATTCACCCTTGCCAACTCTACTACCTGCATCCTCACCATTCCTTTATCCTTCCTCTCATTCGCACATATATTCTGTCTTAGTCCTGTTGACCTTCATTCCTCTCCTCTCTAGAGCATATCTCTACTTCTCCAGGGTCTCCTCATCCTGTTCCCTATTCTTACTACAGATCACAATGTTATCCACAAACATCATAGTCCACAGGGACTCCTGTCTGATCTCCTCTGTCAGCCTGTCCATCATCACTGCAAATAAGAAAGGTCTCAGAACTTATTCTTGATGTAATCCCACCTCCACCTTAAACGCATCTGTCACTTCTACCACAGACCTCACCACTGTCACACTACCCTCATACATATCCTGTACCACTCTTACATACTTCTCTGCCACTCCTGACTTCTTTATACAATACCACAACTCCTCTCTAGGCACCCTGTCATATGTTTTCTCTAAGTCCACAAAGACACAGCTCCTTTGACCTTCTCTATACTTCTCCATCAACAATGTCAGATCAAACACCACATCTGTAGTGCTCTTTCCTGGCATGAAACCATACTGCTGCTCACTAATCATCACCTCCCTTCTTAACCTAGCTTTCACTACTCTTTCCCATAACTTCATGCTGTGACTGATCAATTTAATCCCACTGTAGTTACTACAGCTCTGCACATCACCCTTATTCTTAAAAATCAGTACCAAAACACTTCTTCTCCACTCCTCAGGCATCCCCTCACTTTCCAAGATTTCATTAAACAATCTGGATAAAAACTTCACGTGCATCTCTTCAAAATACCTCCATGCTTCCACAGCTGGACCAACAGCCTTTCCTTCTTCATCCTCTTCATAGCTGTCCTTACTTCCTCCTTGCTAATCCATTGCGCTTCTTGATTCACTATCCCCCCATGTTTCAACTTTCTTTCTCTCTCATTCTCTTCATTCATAAGCCCCTCAAAGTACTCTTTCCATCTGCTTAACACACTCTCCTCGCTTGTGAGTATGTTTCCCTTTATCGCCTTTACCTGCTGCACATCTTTCCTAGCTTGGTCCCTCTGTCTAGCCAATCGGTACATGTTCTTTTCTCCCTCCTTAGTGTCCAACCTTTCATACAACTCTTCATACACCTTACCTTAGCCTTCGCCACCTCTCTCTTCACCATACGCCTCATCTCCTTATACTCCTGTCTACTTTCTTCATCTCATCTTCATCAGGTTGAACAGTTTAAGTAGGGGTGTGAAAAGTGTATATTTGGTACTGATGAGAATGCAGCCTGACATGTTATCTAGTCCCATAGAAACATTATTTGCACCCTTTCATGGAAATTCTAAGACTTGTTCTTCAGTGGTTTCAGGGCAACAAAATTTTCAGGGATATTAAGCAACAACATATGAGTAGATGGGGTAAAGTTAGCACTGAAATTCTCTGCTAATATATTTACTGTATCCTTTGGATTGGAATTTGTGATATGATGGATGAGGTCAGTGCATTGTTGAACATTACTCCTGAATCTTCTGACATAAATGAAGACATATTTGTAGTTTCCTCTGTATCTGTAGCAACCTTAATCTTGTTCTCTGATTTATATTTTCTAATAGTGTACTTAATTTCCTTATTGGCATGTTTTAATGTGGTCTTGGCATAGGGGGAATTTCTTACAACTTTTCAATATTGTAATACTGGTTAGTAATATGACACCTCCATCAGAGGTATTTCTTCTTACTTTAGATCAGGTGTGAAGGCACTATGTGAGCAAAGTAGTTAGGGAAGGCTTTGAAAAATGCAGTGGTTTTATCTGTGATTAAAATAGTTTACTATTAAAATCTTGCCTCTCCAAAGGTCGAGTGTGCATATCACTACAACCTTTGCTCAAAAGTTAACATGTGAAATACTGACATGCGTGAACTTATAACACTGAATGCCAAAACTCTCTGCCACTCCAGACCCAGGAACAAATGCCAACATGGGTCTGTAAGAGGCAAGTATGAAAAGTCAATAATGCAGGTATTCAGTATTTTGACTGGCAGCATGTGGGATTCGCACAGCTGCTCTTGACCTTCGGAGCAGCAGTTTTTTTATGGTAAACCATTTAAAATAACAACTTGACTGAGATTTGGAATAATTTTGACAGAGATGGATTTCAAAAGTTTGGAATAGCCTCACTAAATGATCGCTTTTTACTGAACTCAAATTAGATCTTCAAATCTCCAAATATGTGTTAAACGCAGTGGAGATAGTATAATGGGAAATATGACAAAGCATCGTGGAACACAGAAAAGATTTGAGAATGCTCTTAGAAGGTGCCTGCTTCTTTTTTGCCTGGTTTCAGTAAACAGTGTTGTGTAGGACATCATAGCATGCCTGACCAATAGTAGGGCAAAGATCTTTGTGAAATTAACAAAGTTTGTCAAAAACAGCATTATTTTCATCTGTCTTAAAAATGGTTGTTTTTCAATATTAAAAAATGTCTCTTGCATCAGTAAAGCTATTTGTTTTTCTTTGTTTTTATTTGTCTCATCAATAAAATCCAGCAGCTGGAGATGGTGAGTCAAAGTTTTAGGCAGTTAACAGGAAATGGCTAAAAAATGTTCTCTTCAGACATTTGTATCACAAACATCTTGACTGGAAGTTTAAAGAGGAACTGGCAAGTAGTTCAGTGAAAAATAAATGAAAGTTTAATACTGAGAGAAGTAAATGCCTTTACAACCTTCGTACTTATATATTAAATATAACAGTGCATAATTTAGTTTATTAATGTAATGGTGGCTAGCACACTTTTGTTTTAAGTTTAAACATCAATTAACTGAGAACATACAAGCTGTTTTTCACATCTATGAAAGAACAGAGATAGGGCAAGGATAGATGGCATATATGCAAGGAGGAACACAAGTACTAGCATGTGATCACAGCATGATACAACCTGGTTTCAACATAGTAAAGCCTGCGGATGTAGCTGTTTGTTTGGGGCAACTGCCTGAATATGGAGGGGCAACTTCCCGTTTTGGAAAATGTATATAGTGTTATGTGTTTGCTGTGAGTTAAAAGAGGTTGGGGGTTCAAAATGTATTTAGTTTCTTCTTTTCTTATTGTTTTTACTGAAGCCAAAGTTCTAGGTGAATGTGATGTGGGTTCAGAGATGACAAGCAGCAGCTGCATACAAGATTAGCATGACAATCATTAATGTGTACATGTAAGTTGTAAGTTGGAAACAAATACCCAAAATAACTGTAGTGCAAAATATGTGAAAGTAATAGTTTCTTACTATAATGACTGCTTTATAAATTTTATCATGGAATATCAGTTGCACTGCAATTATAGACATCACATAAAGAGTACTTAAATTATTATATTAAGAAGTGTAAGGTGCAAATAGCAAGGTTACAGAAGACCCATTTGTTTAGAACTGAGCATGTGAATTTGGCAAAGTACTTCAGATTGGATACTGAGCAGAGTATTAGGGAATAACAAATACAAATGTAACAATACTTATAGCAAGAAAGATTCATATATTGATAGATAAAAGATGAGAGGAAAGACAGTAATGGTAAATTCGGAGTAATTAGTTATTGGCAGGGAAGGAGGACTATAATGGCATTATTTGCATTATGTATATTCTACCTAAAGCTACTGTTATACAGCTTAAAAGAAGTTTTGGGAGACTAATTAGCTTTCAACAGGGAAGATTGCATATGAGTGGGAAATGGAACCTAATTAGCAATAGTGCGAATGTATGGGGAGCTAAAAGAAAAATATAACTATAATGAGTAGATTTGTGAAGAAATATATGAGAACAGCTTGAATGAAAGAAGTGAATTTGCTACAAGAGCTCAGAGAAAAAATATATATTATACCATGACCCCCCCATTATTATTCCAAAACGTGCACGCTGATTGGCCAGCGTGCCCGTTGTAAATCGAGTTATACTAATGGAAAAAGGTCCGGTCGCCCGGACTTTTTTCCATTAGTATAACTCTCTTTTTAAAACACTGTCTCGCTATGTTAAATGGGTTTAACATAGCGAGACAACTTTCTCCGTTGCTTATTTTAAAGCTGTCTAGCTATGCTAAACCCATTTAAAATAGCGAGACAGGTTTTAAAAAAAAGCAACGGAGAAAGCAAGATCTCCGTTGCTTTTTTTTAGTGTTTCGCTATGTTAAATGAGTTTGACATAGCGTGACAGTTTTAAAATAAGCAACGGACATCTCCGTTGCTTATTTTAAAGCTGTCTCACTATGTTAAACCCATTTAACATAGCGAAACACTAAAAAAAAAGCAACGGAGATCTTGCTTTCTCCGTTGCTTTTGCCCACAGCTCTGATGTACTGCGCAGGCACGCAGTACATCAGGACTGCCGCGGATGCCAGACATCTGCGGAAGGGCAGTAAACAGGCATTATACTATGCCATTATTTAAGAAAAGTAATAGTTTCTTTTCTTAAATAATGTCATGGTATAATAGCAATAACCCACTTCTGGGTGTGGGTAATGCTGTATTTACCCACGGTTGGCTTTGTTTGGTCCCTCGGGCTTCACCCGCGGGACCAAACCACGCCAACCGTGGGTAAATCCAGCATTACCCACACCCAGGCATGGGTTATTGCTATATTATCCCTCTATGTACGAAAACTAGACTAGACTGAAAATAAATTTCATTTCACAGGAGAATAGGTATTTAATTGAAAGCTTTTCAACACATCTAATAAGAGTACAGAATGGCTGGATGGTGGAGTAAATTCTGCACACGGATGGGGGTAACCAGCAGAAACAGGGTTTGGTTAATGAAAATATAGGGGGATGGGTTGTAGGTAGGATGATGTAGTAGTATGGAGCAGGAAAAAGGTGATAAGAATTAGCTTGGAGACAAAAGGTGATGGTTTTGTTGATTGGAAACTCAGCACAAAGGATATCATGAGCAAGAAGAAAGAAAGGAGAGACCAGATTTTAGTGAAACCAGTCCTGGTGCTCAGACTCAGTAAGATGTGGGACAAGGTAATCAAAGTGAACAGCAAGATAGGAAAGGTAGAGTCAGCCATGCTGTGGTGTATGTCGGCATTAATGACCTATCAGAAGAGGCAGCTGAGGTGGTAGCAAACAGTATCATGGAAGTAAGAGAGAGATGTCAGGAGAGTGACTGCCTGTAGCATTCTCAGAAATATTACTGGTACTAGCAACCAGCTCAATGTACAAAGAGAAGATTAGGGAACATAATGACTGACTGTGGTACTACAAGAGAGAAAAGATTAGGGTTGGAAGGAAGAGGATGGGGAACAAATGTCAAAAAGAAACTAGCTATATTCAAGGGATGGTCTTCATCTTAGCCCAGAAGTAGCGGGACTATTTAGTGCTGGATTGTAAAGGTATATTTCATTGACTGTATCTTTAAACTAAGATGGCAGGGGAAAGGAGTGATAGAGAAACAGAAGTGATGGAGGTATTCAGGTACTTCAGAACACAACAGAGGAGCAAAACAATTAAGTAGTATTGCTGAGTAATGCAAGGAATCTGAGTAGGAAGAAGGGAGAGCTGTAAGTAGTGGTGCAGGAGGGGAGAGGAGGGTGGACAATGCTTTTATCACATTAACACGGGCCAGTGACATGATGAGGTGGGTCATAGAGCTGCATGGGTATAGGTTATTCAAGAATTACAGTGAAGTGAGTGTAGGAGCAATCTACACAAGGCAGAGCATCATAATGGATGTCAGAGAGGAGGAGGAACACCAAGCCATGCATGTGGCAGTGACACAGAAAAGGGCAGGACCTGTTATAAGTGCCCTAGCAGATAATGTAAAGGAAGGGATAAGCTGTCAGATCTCCCCAGCTACATCAATGGTGAATGATGAAAATATAGAGGGGAAAATAAATGAGTGGAGGAGGAGGAAGAGAGTCATACTAACTGGGAATCTGAATCGACCAGGAACAGACTGAAAGATCCTAAGCTCCGGAGAAGACAGAGAGTGGGAGTTAGTTGAGGTCTTGGACCATAAGATGTTCAGGCATCTGGTGTAAGATTATGGCAGAAAGCATAGAGCTTTGGATGTGGTCCTAATCAGTAGGCAGGATGTACAAGTTATAATACCCCTAACAGTGATTATAACACTGGGTGGTTTAGGAGAGGGGAGAAGAGAAGAACACAAAGACAAAGATTATTGAAGGGATCAAGTCAAAACAGTAGTTAAGGCAACCTGGATTTGACTAGTGGCTCAGGCTCTTGAAAGGGGAGGATAGGCAGAGCCAGCCATGCACTGCCACAATCTCTCACAGATGGGAAACAATGTAAATGAATGTCAGATGGTTGCTAAGTGAGCCACTGTCTAGTGGTGGCCTTTGACACAGGTGTAAACAAGCATGTATTTACATGAGAAAATTATTGTACATCTTCTCAGGGATGCAGACTGTACATCCTCTTTCCCAAGAGTAGTAATAGGCCATTAAAAAATGTCCCATTAACAGGATGCTAGTAAGGACAGAAAGCACCCTCATGGCTCCCTGAACAATGGTCTCTCCCAGCAACTATCACCTGTTCCCAAGTGACAATCCTGAATAATGGAATGAATGAACCATATCTAGTTGGGGGAAACTTGGTGGCCACAGGCACTGGGGTAAAAATGTATAAAAAAAAGATAACGAGAGATTTTAGAAAACTGCTTGTGCTGGGCTGGAAGAGAGGAATGAGGATGCATTAGGATACAGGGAGCAAACTGATGGAATAAACAGGTTTTGGGAATGGGTCAGGAATGGGCTTTGCACAAGGGTGTGATTAAGGGGCAAAAAGAAGAGAAGGCTGATGCAACAACAAAAAAATTTGAAGCTAACAAAAAGGGCAAAAGATATGGCCTACAAACAGTGTAAAGAGGAGTTGGCAAAGGAGGTTAGTATAAGGACAACAGAGGTGGTGAGGAGAGGAAAAGTGAACATTGAGAGGAAGTTGGCTGAATGGATCGAGGAGGGAAATAAAACCTATTTAGGTACATAGCGGAAAGCAGGAAGGGAAGGACAGACCTGTCCAGAAAGAGGGAAGATCACAAAAAAAACTAGAAAAAAGCTGAATGAAAGCAAAGGGAGGATGTCATACTGGAAGGGAGCAGGAATGGACAGACACTAGGATAGAGAGGGAGGAGGAAGAAGAGGAAATGGCTGCTCTTAAGGAGGATTCTGTATCTCTTTTTCAGTGCTTTGGTTTATATTTCTTATATTTAGTCAGCTAAACATCCTATTGACTGTCTCTCTCTTCGCAGTTAGCTGTCTATGTACTGTTGCTCATCCTGGATGCTTCTCTTTTTTGCATACTTTACCACAATTATTATGTTTCTTACATTTTAACATTCTTTTCCTGAAACTTGGCACCGTCCACATGACCAGACTGTCTTCCAGAATCTCTCCAAATACTCTTGTAACTATCATTTTTCTGTGGCATTTACACACACCTCTTTTTGGTTTTCTCAAGTCATTTTGTTTTACTTCACTATCTTTCTCTGCTTCTATTTATTATTTTTCAGTTTACATTCATCAGTCTTCTTGCCTGAATTTCTAAGATGTCAGTGGTTTTGATTCATTCTAGCAGCTTGTTTAGGACTATTTCTGACTCAGCCACCAAGTGCCTCTTTATCCTGGCATTTCTACATGTCTGAATTATTTTTGTCTTGATTTCTCTGTCTATACCAGTGAATCCCCACTTTCTACTTATCCTTAGCCTTGTATAACACTTCTGTGCAAATTATTTTCTTGACTGGTACATCTGAATTCAGAGCAGTAGCTGGATCATCCAGTGCCTGGTGCCATTCCTCAATCTGGCACCCCTAATCTATAAGTCGAGGAAAAAAAAAAAGTCCATTCCCCAATCTGGTGCTCCAAGCCAGGTGTGCACTTCCTTCCTCACCTGTGCATCTGTGGGGTACAGGTGTGCACTTCCTTCCCTACCTGTGCATTCGCAGGGTGCAGGTGTGCACTTCCTTCCCTTCTTGTGCATCTGCAGGATGCAGGTGTGTACTTCCTTCCCCACCTGTGACCCTCAGCTCTGAGTTGTAGAGCATTTAAAGACTGTAGTAGATCGCTTGCTACAGCTTATTATGCTGCCACACAAGAAGTGCTGAATTGTGTTTCTGTAGCAGTACTCAGAAGTGAGTGTAAGTGCTGCATTAGCAATCAATTTGCATCTTCCATTCGCACCACTAACACCTTGAACCTAAGAGTACCATCCCCCTTTGCCCTACAATCTGTCTGAACTCATATATATTTCATAGTCTACATTTACCCTGGGTTCAGAATGTCTGTTTAACAAGTCAGACACATTTTTGAAATGTATCTGTTTAGTTTTGTTCCTACATATATGTCATATACCTGAACTCTTGCCATTTGAAGTAACAAAGCAGCTCATCTGTCACCTGTTGCTATGCTTTAGGGGCACTGCTTAGTTCTGAAATCTGACTACCCACTTATTCTAATGTGAGCTTATATTTTTTCTGTCATTATCTATTTCAAATAGTCTCTTTCTTGTTTTATATGTACCTTAAACTTTTCTTATTTGCTGTTGTTGTGTTACCAGTCTAGACATCTAAACAATTAGTGTGATCCCTTTTCTGCAAACCACTTAATGACACTGAGGTACACAAGGTCTTATTTTATCACACAGCCTCACCCCTTTCTTTTTTGCGGCACTCAGACACAATTTACATAACTGATGTATGCTGAAACTTAGTCTGTAAAGAATTATAGCATTTAAGCATACAACTAATTACTTTAAAACCCATGGTATTGTTTAAATGCTGGAAGAACACCTTCCCACAACACCATTGCTGCCCTCCTTAGCTTTATCAACATATGAAGAAATGAAGGTGACCTAGTACTGGCACTCTTTCATAATCTGTCCAAAGCCTTCAACACCATCTCTCATTACATCCTCATACAAATCTAGGACTCGGTAACTCATCAGTATCCTCTCTAATGGATCCCAAGCAGTTAAATGTCTCTATGAATTCTCATCTTTTCTGCCTTTAGAAGTTGGTGTCCCCCAGGGATTCATCCTTGGATCCATCCTGTTTAACATTTTTATCAATGACCTTTGCACAGTGAGTAAAAGCACCTCCTTAGTACAGTACCCTTATCTACTCTGTCAGTAACATTGAGAGTTTATAAAAAAATCACCCAAGAATCTTTCCCTTTAGTACAAACATATCTGACAAACCCACAATTGTTTATAACCCCAATAAATCCAAACTAATTCCTTTCACCCCCCAAAAATATGCAGTCCAAATACTTACATTTGCTATAATTTCCTCAAACAATGCTAAAATCAAGCTTGTCACATATACTAAACTCCTAGGTGTTTACATAGATGAAGATATGAAATTTGATTACCATATACAACATATAGTAAAAAAAAAAGAAACATCAGAAGCCAAGTTCTGTCTACATTACTAAACCATATCTGACTGACTCTACAAGAAAACATATTGCCTGTACCCTCCTTCTGCCTGCACCCCTCTACTCTGCACTCATATTTACCAACAGTCAAGCAACCCAGCTAAGCAAGCTTGGCTAATGTTATAACAAGGTAGCTTAATCTGCATTTAATCTCCCTCAGAGAGCTGCAATGCTTACTAGCTCACTGTGCAGTATAAACCCAACTTCTCATTATACATAACCCAATCAGAAAACTTAACAACTGTCCATCTCTTACCAATCACATAAACCACTACACTCCATTCAGATCTCTGCACTCTACTGACAAGCTCTTAATACTCATATCAAAATCTAGCAATCCTGCAGGGAGTTGCCTTCACTTCACTTGTGTATCCAAAATGTGGAATACCATCCTATAGACCCTGAAGCCGGACCACCCATTGAGGTATTTGAAAACATAACTAAAGTATCTTCTAATCAGCTCCTGCCTCTGCCTGTGTTCTGCACCTGGATATTCAGCTCAGATATAATACCAACTATCTACCTCCACTACAACAAATAAAGACTTTCCAGCCTAAGGATTTCATTCTTTTTCTTAACCCCCCCCTTTTAATTTTTGCTCTCAAATGCTCTCTTCGTTGTTTCAGCTCCTCATATTTCATTTTGCTGTCCAACAACTACATAAATATGCCTTTGTTTTGCATCTGTATGAGAAATATACTTTTCTAATCTCTTGGCTAGGCACTCACTTTGCAACTGCAGTCAATGGTACCCATGGTGTAACAGTTGTACACTTACCAAAGCATCCACTAATACTATTAACTAATCTGTGTCACTGCAACTGCAGTCAATGGTACCCATGGTGTAACCGTTGTATACTTACCAAAGCACCCATTAATACTAGTAACTAATCTGTCTCATTGCAACTGCAGTCAATGGCACCCAGGGTGTAACAGTTGTATACTTGCCAAAGCAACCATTAATACTAGTAACTAATCTGTCTCATTGCAACTGCAGTCAATGGTACCCATGGTGTAACAGTTGTTTACTTACCAAAGCACCCATTAATACTAGTAACTAATCTGTCTCATTGCAACTGCAGTCAATGGTACCCATGGTGTAACAGTTGTTTACTTACCAAAGCACCCATTAATACTAGTAACTAATCTGTCTCATTGCAACTGCAGTCAATGGTACCCATGGTGTAACAGTTGTATACTTACCAAAGCACCCATTAATACTAGTAACTAATCTGTCTCATTGCAACTGCAGTCAATGGTACCCATGGTGTAACAGTTGTATACTTACCAAAGCACCCATTAATACTAGTAACTAATCTGTCTCATTGCAACTGCAGTCAATGGTACCCATGGTGTAACAGTTGTATACTTACCAAAGCACCCATTAATACTAGTAACTAATCTGTCTCATTGCAACTGCAGTCAATGGTACCCATGGTGTAACAGTTGTATACTTACCAAAGCACCCATTAATACTAGTAACTAATCTGTCTCATTGCAACTGCAGTCAATGGTACCCATGGTGTAACAGTTGTATACTTACCAAAGCACCCATTAATACTAGTAACTAATCTGTCTCATTGCAACTGCAGTCAATGGTACCCATGGTGTAACAGTTGTATACTTACCAAAGCACCCATTAATACTAGTAACTAATCTGTCTCATTGCAACTGCAGTCAATGGTACCCATGGTGTAACAGTTGTATACTTACCAAAGCACCCATTAATACTAGTAACTAATCTGTCTCATTGCAACTGCAGTCAATGGTACCCATGGTGTAACAGTTGTATACTTACCAAAGCACCCATTAATACTAGTAACTAATCTGTCTCATTGCAACTGCAGTCAATGGTACCCATGGTGTAACAGTTGTATACTTACCAAAGCACCCATTAATACTAGTAACTAATCTGTCTCATTGCAACTGCAGTCAATGGTACCCATGGTGTAACAGTTGTATACTTACCAAAGCACCCATTAATACTAGTAACTAATCTGTCTCATTGCAACTGCAGTCAATGGTACCCATGGTGTAACAGTTGTATACTTACCAAAGCACCCATTAATACTAGTAACTAATCTGTCTCATTGCAACTGCAGTCAATGGTACCCATGGTGTAACAGTTGTATACTTACCAAAGCACCCATTAATACTAGTAACTAATCTGTCTCATTGCAACTGCAGTCAATGGTACCCATGGTGTAACAGTTGTATACTTACCAAAGCACCCATTAATACTAGTAACTAATCTGTCTCATTGCAACTGCAGTCAATGGTACCCATGGTGTAACAGTTGTATACTTACCAAAGCACCCATTAATACTAGTAACTAATCTGTCTCATTGCAACTGCAGTCAATGGTACCCATGGTGTAACAGTTGTATACTTACCAAAGCACCCATTAATACTAGTAACTAATCTGTCTCATTGCAACTGCAGTCAATGGTACCCATGGTGTAACAGTTGTATACTTACCAAAGCACCCATTAATACTAGTAACTAATCTGTCTCATTGCAACTGCAGTCAATGGTACCCATGGTGTAACAGTTGTATACTTACCAAAGCACCCATTAATACTAGTAACTAATCTGTCTCATTGCAACTGCAGTCAATGGTACCCATGGTGTAACAGTTGTATACTTACCAAAGCACCCATTAATACTAGTAACTAATCTGTCTCATTGCAACTGCAGTCAATGGTACCCATGGTGTAACAGTTGTATACTTACCAAAGCACCCATTAATACTAGTAACTAATCTGTCTCATTGCAACTGCAGTCAATGGTACCCATGGTGTAACAGTTGTATACTTACCAAAGCACCCATTAATACTAGTAACTAATCTGTCTCATTGCAACTGCAGTCAATGGTACCCATGGTGTAACAGTTGTATACTTACCAAAGCACCCATTAATACTAGTAACTAATCTGTCTCATTGCAACTGCAGTCAATGGTACCCATGGTGTAACAGTTGTATACTTACCAAAGCACCCATTAATACTAGTAACTAATCTGTCTCATTGCAACTGCAGTCAATGGTACCCATGGTGTAACAGTTGTATACTTACCAAAGCACCCATTAATACTAGTAACTAATCTGTCTCATTGCAACTGCAGTCAATGGTACCCATGGTGTAACAGTTGTATACTTACCAAAGCACCCATTAATACTAGTAACTAATCTGTCTCATTGCAACTGCAGTCAATGGTACCCATGGTGTAACAGTTGTATACTTACCAAAGCACCCATTAATACTAGTAACTAATCTGTCTCATTGCAACTGCAGTCAATGGTACCCATGGTGTAACAGTTGTATACTCACCAAAGCACCCATTAATACTAGTAACTAATCTGTCTCATTGCAACTGCAGTCAATGGTACCCATGGTGTAACAGTTGTATGCTTACCAAAGCACCTATTAATACTAGTAACTAATCTGTCTCATTGCAACTGCAGTCAATGGTACCCATGGTGTAACAGTTGTATACTTACCAAAGCACCCATTAATACTAGTAACTAATCTGTCTCATTGCAACTGCAGTCAATGGTACCCATGGTGTAATAGCTGTATACTTACCAAAGCACTCATTAATACTAGTAACTAATCTGTCTCATTGCAACTGCAGTCAATGGTACCCATGGTGTAACAGTTGTATACTTACCAAAACACCCATTAATACTAGTAACTAATCTGTCTCATTGCAACTGCAGTCAATGGTACCCATGGTGTAACAGTTGTATACTTACCAAAGCACCCATTAATTATAGTAACTAATCTGTCTCATTGCAACTGCAGTCAATGGTACCCATGGTGTAACAGTTGTATACTTACCAAAGCACCCATTAATACTAGTAACTAATCTGTCTCATTGCAACTGCAGTCAATGGTACCCATGGTGTAACAGTTGTTTGCTTAGCAAAGCACCCATTAATACTAGTAAATAATCTGTCTCATTGCAACTGCAGTCAATGGTACCCATGGTGTAACAGTTGTATACTTACCAAAGCACCCATTAATACTAGTAACTAATCTGTCTCATTGCAACTGCAGTCAATGGTACCCATGGTGTAACAGCTGTATACTTACCAAAGCACCCATTAATTATAGTAACTAATCTGTCTCATTGCAACTGCAGTCAATGGTACCCATGGTGTAACAGTTGTATACTTACCAAAGCACCCATTAATACTAGTAACTAATCTGTCTCATTGCAACTGCAGTCAATGGTACCCATGGTGTAACAGTTGTATGCTTAGCAAAGCACCCATTAATACTAGTAAATAATCTGTCTAATTTTTTTCTGCTTATTCCAATGTCTCACATTCAACATGTGCACTGTTGCTGTTTTTACTTCCTTTATATACAACACTCTGTATATTCTATGATTTTACACTCTGATTAACTCTATTTCAATTTTCATGAATATTATAATGTAGAAATTTCAGTGCTTTTTGCTTTTTGTTGTTTTCTTACTCTTTAATTACAGTAACTAGTAATTTTTCTTTTACAATGAATTGCTGTAACTGAAGCTTTTTTCTGTCTCTGATATACATATATGTAATTATTATAATTTGTTTTTTTTTCTGTTTTGGAGACTTTCCTACCTGGACCTCCACAATAAATATAAATAAATATATAAAAAGATCACTATATAATGGAATTATACTCATGTCAACAATACTGATGAAAATGTTTTAAATATAATTCTGATGCACATTTAATATAAAGAACTACATATATGCATATAATATCAGAACTGAACATCACACCCAAACATGTTCAGAGGCACATTTTCATAATAAGTTTGCTTCTGTATTTTACATAACATTTAAGAAAATATTGCTAACATTTTTTATAATAGGCAGCAGATGAGCAAATGCAATCATTTAAGTAAGATGACCTCTGTACAGCTATCTGGTATGTTCTACACATAAATATGTGTCTGTCAATTAATTTTTCATTGGAACTGTCACTTGCTGACTGTTCGACAAATCTAGAGTCATAGTTATAATGATTTAATCCCATCCCAAATGCCATGCCAGGGCTTCTGAAAAGACTTGTGCTGCTGACACTGCATTTTACATTTTAGAAAGGTTAGTTTTTTTGTTGTTGTCCTCCCTCCCTTACCAACACAGTTTTTTTTTTCTCTTTATCCTTTTGTTCTTCTTGCTTTACAATAATCTCTCATGTTATCCTTTTCTCTCTGGTGTCTTCCCATCATCTTTTCAACAATTCTTTCCCTACACCTGCTTAGCAAACGTTAGCCTGTTAGTGAAGTTGTGCATAAATGTTATCTGGGTGGCTGGTGTAGCTCTGTCAGTAGGAAACGTGCCCATTAGGGTCCCAGCATGCTCTTTAATTGTTGTTTCCAGTGCATTTCTTTGAAATGACAAGTTTTGTAACTTATGCAAACATTTGGCATAAAGCACTATATAAACCCATTTATTTTTGCCCAAAATATAGTCACCTTCCTGCATTTAATTCCTTGGCATTCACAAAGACTTCAAATTGATTGTGTTAAAAAAGTGTAGCTATAGGTGTTTAGTGTTTCCATTATTATAAAAGTATCAAATATTTTGTCAATACCTTGAACTACAATATACAAGGATATATAAAGTATTGGTTCTATCACTGGAATTTTGAACAACCATCAGCATTAATAGCTTAAGTACCAAACAAAAACATGCGAATCACTGATTTGAAAAAAAAAAGAACTTGATGAGTATATAAAAATATATTTGAACATAGAAAGTCCAGTTCAGTTAGAAATAAGAACGGTATAGCACTACTAATTGTAGGTTTTGTAAACAATGTAGGTTCATATTTCCAGACACATGATTACACATTGTAGGTTATAGTACCTTGAGCATCAATGGCAGTTATAATTGTGGTACCACAGTTACTGTTTATCTGGTAAACTGTGCTACTTGTCCAGCTTTCTATGTTAGAAACACAGAGCAGGCACTAAGAAGGCTAATTTATGAGCATGACTATGACATTCATAAGAATAGCGCACTCAGCAAACAGCTATGTGCTCCATTTTCTAAACGTTTTATTTTATGGTACTTTCAAAAGTATTGATAAATCCTAATGGAGCTTTATGGGTGGAGACATCATGGTATTCTGAAATGATTATTGGTCTGTGTAGAGCTTTATGGGTGAAGATGTGTGTGTGTGTGTGTGTGTGTGTGTGTGTGTGTGTGTGTGTGTGTGTGTGTGTGTGTGTGTGTGTGTGTGTAAGTAAAATACCACAGTTAGGTATACAAATGGTTAGTGCATACTTACGTATTATCACAACCAGATTTTTGCGGCAATGCTGATTGCTTCTGTTTAGGTCAAGTAGTAGCAGTACAGTGTTATGAAGGTTAGACACATGTCTTCTGTAATGTTTTAGTAGTTTTACAAAGGTTTATCATTAAAAGGGCTGAAAAAACTGAAGTCGGAAAAGTAAGGTTTGAAAAATAGGTTTCCCCTTTACCGCCAGCATCTCGTGTCAGTTTAAGAAAGTCCCATTCAACTTTCAAGGCGTTCCTTTGACATGCTGCCCTTCGGTGAAGGAAAGAGATCTGTTTACAAAACCTTTACTATTCTTTTCACAGCCGATTCAATGGTAAACCTACCCTAAGACTACAAAAACACTACAGAAAATAACAGCAAGCGCCTAATCTGCTGTTTAAACTCCGCGCACTATCATCCACTTAACTGCCACACTCCTTTCAGAACCAACAGACATACACATGTAACCACTGTGATCACAGAAATCAAGGCTTGATGTGTTTAAAGGACGCTTCCCACAAATCTTACAAAATTATAAGTCCTAACATTTTTTAAAACCACCACCAATATCCTGGCAGACTTTCTGACAGTGTACCCTTCCATATTACACTTCAGTGATGTCATTTCAGTAGAAATCAACAAAGTTAAAAGACAACGCAAAATCTGGTTGCGATAATACATAAGTACCGTGTTATTCAGGCTCAAACCCTGTAAGAGCCTGAATTCTCTACCCATACCACCACTTGTGATGTGTGTGTGTGTAAGTAAAATACCACAGTTAGGTATACAAATGGTTAGTGCATACTTACGTATTATCACAACCAGATTTTTGCGGCAATGCTGGTTGCTTCTGTTTAGGTCAAGTAGTAGCAGTACAGTGTTATGAAGGTTAGACACATGTCTTCTGTAATGTGTTAGTAGTTTTACAAAGGTTTATCATTAAAAGGGCTGAAAAAACTGAAGTCGGAAAAGTAAGGTTTGAAAAATAGGTTTCCCCTTTACCGCCAGCATCTCGTGTCAGTTTAAGAAAGTCCCATTCAACTTTCACATTCCTTTGACATGCTGCCCTTCGGTGAAGGAAAGAGATCTGTTTACAAAACCTTTACTATTCTTTTCACAGCCGATTCAATGGTAAACCTACCCTAAGACTACAAAAACACTACAGAAAATAACAGCAAGCGCCTAATCTGCTGTTTAAACTCCGCTTGTGTGCACTATCATCCACTTAACTGCCACACTCCTTTCAGAACCAACAGACATACACACGTAACCACTGTGATCACAGAAATCAAGGCTTGATGTGTTTAAAGGACGCTTCCCACAAATCTTACAAAGTTATAAGTCCTAACATTTTTTAAAACCACCACCGATATCCCGGCAGACTTTCTGACAGTGTACCCTTCCATATTACACTTCAGTGATGTCATTTCAGTAGAAATCAACAAAGTTAAAAGACAATGCAAAATCTGGTTGCGATAATACATAAGTACCGTGTTATTCAGGCTCAAACCCTGTAAGAGCCTGAATTCTCTACCCATACCACCACTTGTGATGTGTGTGTGTAAGTAAAATACCACAGTTAGGTATACAAATGGTTAGTGCATACTTACGTATTATCACAACCAGATTTTTGCGGCAATGCTGGTTGCTTCTGTTTAGGTCAAGTAGTAGCAGTACAGTGTTATGAAGGTTAGACACATGTCTTCTGTAATGTTTTAGTAGTTTTACAAAGGTTTATCATTAAAAGGGCTGAAAAAACTGAAGTTGGAAAAGTAAGGTTTGAAAAATAGGTTTCCCCTTTACTGCCAGCATCTCGTGTCAGTTTAAGCAAGTCCCATTCAACTTTCAAGGCGTTCCTTTGACATGCTGCCCTTCGGTGAAGGAAAGAGATCTGTTTACAAAACCTTTACTATTCTTTTCACAGCCGATTCAATGGTAAACCTACCCTAAGACTACAAAAACACTACAGAAAATAACAGCAAGCGCCTAATCTGCTGTTTAAACTCCGCTTGTGCGCACTATCATCCACTTAACTGCCACACTCCTTTCAGAACCAACAGACATACACACGTAACCACTGTGATCACAGAAATCAAGGCTTGATGTGTTTAAAGGACGCTTCCCACAAATCTTACAAAATTATAAGTCCTAACATTTTTTAAAACCACCACCAATATCCTGGCAGACTTTCTGACAGTGTACCCTTCCATATTACACTTCAGTGATGTCATTTCAGTAGAAATCAACAAAGTTAAAAGACAACGCAAAATCTGGTTGCGATAATACATAAGTACTGTGTTATTCAGGCTCAAACCCTGTAAGAGTCTGAATTCTCTACCCATACCACCACTTGTGATTCAGGGAGTTGAGCCCATAGCTCTCAACTGTCCAGATTTTCACAGAATATTTGGCTCATATTTTTGGTCTGTTCCTCTTAAAATTTGTGGTTTTCTGGCAAATTAATGAGAACTGAATTCACTAAATAATGATAGCCCTTTAAGTTTCAGTCTTCCTGTCTTTCAGGAAACACACTGTAATACAAAACACTTTATATTAACAACATTCTAAGATTATACAAGCAATATTTAAAATGTGTCCCTGGTTTTGGCCTTTTGCCCCCCCCCCCCCCCCAAAATACATTTTGGCTTTTTCCAGATTTCTTGTACTGTGAGCTTCTGGGGAAGAGAAGTTTAGTGCTGCTTATGCCAAGTTACTTTTGATGCAGAAGGCTGTGGGTTCTACTCCAACAGTATGCAGATGGATTGCTGATACTGTACTGTGTTGTACTTTAAAGGGAGTGGATGCTGCAGTCCTGTGACTATTGGAGGAGTTACCTAGTAACTATGAACCTGTTATCAGTTTGCCATCCATTCCCTATTGCAATATTACTAGCTTATCATTTTTTAATGTAATATAGGCAATTTATCCTTCAAGGGCAACAGGCACTTTATTTGTAGATGAAACAATGAAATATAAAGTTGTTTGCTAGCAGCAACCTCTTCATTAGTTACAGATCCCTTTAATGTGGAATTATTTAGATGACTTACTTCTGCAGAGATTTTGCATAGTTACTGATATTGGTGTATTGTAATGTCAGACGTTTGAATGGCCTTTTATGGTTGAAATTTTCTGAAATGGGTAGTTTTGTCATTACTGGTTCATTTAATTGCTTACTAGAAGACTGTTCAAAACTACAAATTTAAAACACATTCTAACAAGTGGTGCTGTATTATACAAGGGATATAATTTAATATAATCAGGAAGGTGATTCAAAGAATACATGCATGTATGCATGGCCCTAAAAATGTGTAAGGAGCCTATGGTTTGAAAGCAGCCCAGAGTTAAGCTTAGTCCTCCACTGACCAGATGCAAAATGAAAGTGGGTTTTCATGCCATTTCAATGAATGTGAGTTTCAAGGGCAGAGAAGTTTACTGCTCATGCTAAGTATGTTTTCATTGTGAGACTGTATTGTTTGTTTAGTAAATGTCTCAGTGTTTGTACAATTTTATTTCAATTTCTGTAATCACTGTAGAAGTAAATAAGAAAACAGTATGCATGCTGACAGTTTTGAACAGTGTTTATAGTAACTGAGGATAAATAGCCAAGTAATGCAACACTGGAGTGGCTGGGGAGGGGGCTGCTGCTAGTGCGGTAGGGGGTTGCTGCAGGAGGGGCTGGTCTGGGGGTGCCCAGTCTATTATCCTGCCTAGGGCCTCATTTAACCATGATCCAGCTTTGGTATTCTGCACTGTTATTTACTATAAATGATCAGAAGTTGGAATGGCACAACAAAGTGTCAGTTGTAAAAAAATAATACGCACTTTTGTTCTGTGTTTGACAATACAGGAAAGAAAGCATTTTTTTTTACAACTGACACTTCATTGTTTCATTCCAACTTCTGACAGTTTATGGTTTTCACTGTTATTTAATTAATAATATTGTTGAACATGCCAGTGCAGTTCTGTGGATTGCAGACCTCAACTGAAGTGGCAGCAGCCCACCCAGGTACATTCTGGGCAGTCAGTTGTGAAGTAACAGCAGTAAAAATGATGATGATGATGATGATGATGATGATGATAATGATACAATAAGACAATGCAGCCAAGAAACTGGAATAACTTAGTTACTGTGTTCTTAGAAGTTAATGTAGTTTACTCCTTGCCTTAACTCATTTTTTTCATTAATGCAAGTTGGCTCCAGTTTTGTTGGATTTTTAGTCATGCCAGAAACAATTTATTTAAAAGAACAATACAAAAATACTGTGTGGTTTTTATTCTGCTTATAAAAAAGTTATTAAAGTTTCTTTCCTGACTTTAAGCCTTCAGTTAGGTTATTTATTATTATTATTTTTCAAGTTGCCTATTTTTTGTTGCACTTTTTTAAATTTAATTGAACAAATAAAAAATGCAACAGGTTGAGCTTGAAAATGGTAAACAGCTTTTGCTCACAGTTCTTATTTAAACTTCAAAACCTCATAGCTCAAGCAATAAAGCCAAAAACGTAATGGTTCAGGATAAAGATCAAAGGTCCAGAATCAGGGACAGATTTCAAATATAACATTGTTCTTATATGCTTTGTTACTAAAATAATAGGTTTCACATCAGCCTGCATTTTCTGAAGTATATGAAGTCCAGAAGTCTGAAACTCAAGTGTCTATCATTATTTAAGTTTTGCAATCCTCATAAATTTGCCAGTAAATCATACATGAGGAACAGACTAAAAATATGACACAAAATCAGGGACAGTCAAACATATGCTTTGATCTTTCAACCTGTTAGGACAAGAATCGAGAGAAAGTGTGAAAGGCTCAACATCATGGGCAAATTTTAAGCTTTACTCTTGTCACCAAAGCAATGGATAAAGGTAAAACAGTTCACACCACATTACCTTGACCTGGCCAGCCTTTTGACACAATCCCCTACTCAGGTGTAGTACAAAAGATGAATAATGTAGGAGCAAACACTTACATCACCAGCTGCATTGCCAACTTGGCTCAAAGGATGCAGGAGATAAAAACAGGGGAAGAGACCAGTCACCAGTGGAGTCCCCCAGGGTTTGCTGCTGAGACTTTTTCTGTTTGGCGTATACATCTCAAAAGTAAAAAGAAATACCAAAGGGCCTTGACCGACTAAGTTTATGATGACTGCAAGCTAGGAGCAGTTATTGAATCACCAGATGACGTAACAATCATGCAGGAAGGTTTGTCCCAAACAATAACTGGTGCCAGAATCATGAATTGAAGCTAAACTCCAAAAAATACATTATTGTATCCTTTGGGAAGTCATCTACTCCAGGGAACTGCCAAACTGACAATGCCCCCTGAGAAGTAATCCAGTGTTTGGCATTTGGGACCTTGTGTGTACAGTGACCTAACTTTTGACCACAATGTGCCCATAGTCATAACAAAGTCTTTCTATATTGCACAGCTTATAAACAAATTGATTGTGACTAGATCTAGAGATGTTATAGTCCCGCTTTACAAAGCCCTCATTAAGTCAATAATTTTGTATAATGTGCATTTTGACATGTATCTGTCCAGACCCATGCAACAATTGGAATTCCTACAGAGATACCTTACTAAAAGGATACAAGTCCTAAACAATATATCTTGCATGGACCACCTCACAGATTTTTCACTATACACAGTATCCTACAGAGTGGTTAGAGGTGACGTGTCTGGCATACAAAACATCCTCCAACCTAATACTGATGGACTTACTGAACATCAGCAAGTCAAATGGCATCAGAAATACTCAGTCCAGGTATCTAAACTGAATGTTGTGGAGAGATGGATATATATCACAGAGGCTGCCACTGTTCCACAACAGACTATCCATTCGAGTAAAACCAAGCTCATCCCTGTCCATATTCAAATGCAACTTGGATCTAAGGATGGGTAATGAAAAATGTACTCCAGGTTTGCCCCTTGTGCCACTAATGGATACAGGCAATTCCTAAATGCTGCATCCCTCACATGGGTCCCCTCAAATTATCTATGTTATGATCACAGTTATTCTAACGAGCGCTAATACACAATTATCAGCCATGGGATAGGTAAGAGCAATAGGGAAATGTTAATTCAAGCACTAAAAGGGAAATTGGCTAAGCTTAAAATGTCCTCCAAGTGAACTTATGTTGTGGTAGTAAATAGTTTTAAAAAATTGCCCTTTTTAGATCACTAAGTGCCCTTCTTACCCCCCCCCCCCCCCCAGCCTTCAACAGCATCCGGCGCCTCTGGATCTTATTTCCAGATTTTGTCAAATAAATTCTGTTTTTTTGGTACAGGATTTTTCAGTGTCTGTAACACCATCAAGTTCTTAATACTAACAGATTGTAATTGCTCTTCAGTGGCCTATAGAAAAGAGTACACCAATCAATCATTGCTTGTCTTAAATACTCTGACATTTGTATTTAAACTGCCTCATTTTGCTTTCCACTGGCTTGACATGACAATCTATTTTTGTTTCAGATTCTTTCACAGTTAAGCACTTTGTAGCTCACATTCTCCCAATCTTTTATATCATGTTTTCCTTTTTTTCTCGTTATGCCTCTGTAGGTGCTTACATTTCTTTTCTAGTCTCAGTTTCTTCGTGTTTCTTTACTGTGTTATAGTCGAGATTTGATTCTTTCTTGTGCATAAAAGTTGCATTGATGGCTCTGCCATTACTCTGGCTGCTTCTACAAAAAGCCTTTAATTGGAAGTGCTGTTTTTGAATGTTATGTGTAAACTCTTCTCTTGTCTTTCTACATTTTTGGATTTGGCCTTATTTTACTGTATATGTCATCTGCTAATATTTTCACTAATGATCCTCTGATAGGGTCTACTACATGAAACATTTTTGCTCGACCCACACATCCTTGCTGCCACTCGCTTGGTTCGGCAAGTTCTCTAAGTCCCACAAATCCATCTCATGTATTGTTAACTATCCTTAATAGAAGTCTGATCCTAACCCTAAAAATTCACAGCCGATGCCCAACCCTAAAGTCCTCCATTCCTCCCTAACCCTAAAATCCCCTGTACTCCTCCCTAAATCTAAATCTAAGATCCCCTGTACTCCTCCCTAAATCTAACCCTAAGATCCCCTGTACTCCTCCCTAAATCTAAATCTAAGATCCCCTTCCCCTCTTTTCTGTGATGACTGGCTAAGCCTAAAAACCCCCATCACCCTTCCTAACCCTAAATATCATGCTGCACTATCTGTCCCCCATCTAAACGTAACAGCACCTTCTCGGCTCCCCTTCCCCACCTTACCTGGTCAGTGGTGAGCACGTGCTTCTGTCCATTTCATAGGATATGAGCAGATGTTATGGCAGCTGCAACTCTAAACTCATGTTCAAGTTTGAGCATAAGCAGCTGGTCAGATGGAGTTACAGCCGTTTGAGTTCCTTGCTGTCAATTACTGGAATTCGAGCAGCTGGGGCTTGAGTGGCTGTAAGGATCCACTGTGACATCTTTATTTTAGTGTTTAGTATGTTTATTGCTATGCCTGGCCTTCTGTGCTGTCATAAGCACTTATGTTGCTTTCTTCAGGTCTGCCTTCATACTCTATCAGTTTGCCATTCATTTGTTTTATTTCTTGCATCCTGTGTTGTACTGACTCTTGCTGTCACTGAAATGTGGTCACTCTGTATTCTCTCATAATGTAAACTTCTGCTTCAGCATACTTTAACAAAAGGATTCTGATCTTTGCATTTCAGACACACTTTCCAAAGCTTTTGTACTGTTTCTGGTAAATATACTCTCCATGCAGTATTTGCAGAGTATTTTGTAGTTCTGTTTCTTTTATGTGGCCTTTATACATACCTACTTTCTGTCTGCTTCTGTCAAGTCTCTGCTCTTCTTTATAAACAGTCTCTGCCTTTGCTTCTGTTTTAACTTCTTTCTCTTTATGTCTCTTATTCCTCTTACCTGAATTTCTGATATGACAGCAGATTTGTCAAAATCTGTTGGCTTGTCTGTAGGTCACTTGTATATTACCTGATCTTT
>NC_056739.1:322719011-322754011 GCF_019279795.1 Protopterus annectens | reverse complement strand
AGAACTGTGTACTTATTTTTCTTCCAGGACTAAGGATATTTCATCCCTCTTCATCCAGGATAACTGGGGTGAATAGTTTATTACTTTACGATTCATGGGACTTTCAGCAAATGACATTCCTTAATAACAAGCTATAAGTGGGACCCCACTCCTTGAACTAAGCCACTGTTATCACATTTTCCTATCACAAATCTGTAATTTTATACAGCAAATGCAAAATCACATTTAAAATACATTTGCACAATGTCAGTGCTATACTTTAACAGGCTGGACTCTAATCTGAGTATGCTGACTATGTAGTAAAAATACTAATGTTTGTTAAAATTATGAACCTGTATTTTTAATCTGGTAAGTACTTGGAAACTTTTGGTGAACATTAATAAACTGTACCAGGATTCTCCGAGTGCCAAGGGATCACATTTTATTAATTAAAACACTGTGTTTGCACATTGATCTCCTTCTTGATAATTCTATGAATGATGTTCAAAATTACTTTTCCAACATAATTTTGTTACCTTGTTTTATGGTACACTTACATGATGGGCGTAAGAAAAAGTGGGTGTAAAAATATTGAAAAACAGTGGTATGAACTCACATTACAAATGGCACGTGGAGCATTCTAACTTCATTCCAAGAAAACCATTACTCTTCCCCCAGTTATTAGAGTGATATCTACTGTTTTTCAAGTTGACTGATGCAGTAAGAAATATTTTAAATACTCACAAATACGATGGTGTTGCTGGCTCCATTAGCATAGAGAGACAATGCCCTACAATAACCAAGATAACGTGAGTCCAGTTAGCAGCACAGACACTTGCTGGAGCTTACATGTTGTAGGAGATGAATGATGCGGCATGAATCCCTGGCAGTGACTGGAGAACCATGGGAGCACTGGCTTCAAAGGGGGCATGGCTGTCCTGAGTCGTTATGCCACATATGGAATAAGTGACATATCTGATGTCCACTGCACAATGAAATCAGGATGTGTTACGGGGCATGCATTATTGGGTAGTGTCATATGGAAAAAAACAATACAACCCCAGAAGGTGGCTTAATATTAGCCCTCCTTATTAAGCCTCACCTTGGTGTATGGGGAACAAATCGTCCAGTTGTCCAAGAGTGAGTCTGATGGTCAGCAGTCAGCAGGAGTCAAAACTTATAAAAAACATGTGATGATGTGTTGCTTTGAGGCAATCTCTAAACACCATTATTTTTTCTTCACAGATTGTTTTGCAATATTCTAAAACTACTGTATCCTGCTGAAATTTTGATCATCCTCAATTTGCTAATGTTATGAGAACTTTATAAAAGTATGATAATTATATTTTCCAAATCGTTTGTTTGTTTTCTTCTTTGGAGCATTTCTCCTCAGGCCTCTGTTGAAAAGGGGTCTTTTCAGCCCAGCTGGACCATCCCAATAAATAAATGCAACCAATAAATAAATAAATACTTTGTATTTCAGGCTTTTGCTTTTGCATAGTAAACTGTGGCTTTTATGTCATACTGTTTTGTGTTGTACAGATTTACCTCTTTGGAAATTATATTTTAGACATTTCAGCACACAAGGGAGTAGTTTGCAACTGATTTGTCATTAGTGTTAATGAAAGAGTAAATTTAATGTCGTTTAGACTGGCATGATGGTTATCTATGCTGAATTACTTTCCCCAGAGTACACAATATTCCCTGTAGATTTATGTGCCTTTAACTTGATAGCATCTAGCTTTAACTGTAGCTGAAATTAATGAGGTATGCTGGGAAAATGATAATGGTCCAAATGAGTAAATGTACTACGTACACTAGTAGAGGTTGTATGTAAGTAAATATGTTGATAGGTAGTAAAGAAACTTAGAAGACAAACATAGTAAAATGTTTAAATATGCAGGCAAATAAATATATCAATAGAAAATATTCTGAAAATAGGTGGACAGAGATACAGAGTAAGATTGACAAGTGCTATCTGTAGTCTGGCAGAAAGACTGACACATTTACTGAAAGGCATGGCCTGTAGGATGGTATGTAGTTAACTAAGATAATATGAGATAGACTTTCCAGCATATAAACCTTCCAGGAGACAGAGACATGGACAGGTGAACTACTCACCAAGTTGTTAGTGCTGGGATGCGGGTAAACCTCCTACACCAGGTTATGCCAATGTGTTGTATTAAATGCAAAGTTTGTTGCAAGGTTAGCTGCAAGCAGCTGAGAATTTTGCAACAGTGAATGTAGCAACAGCAGCCTGAGTTAATGGTAGCAGGTGTTGTAGTTTTTCACAGCCCATGTTACTTATGTCTCTGCAGGGCTCAAAGAACTGCCAGCTTTACTGTATTCGGGATAAAGGATCCATGTCAGGGACTTATGACTAGAGTCCTTCAAAAATTATTAACGGTGCCATCGTCCAACAAAATGGCTGACTGCTTGCATGAAGCCATTTGATACAGATGTCATATGAATCTCTAAAGCAGTTAGAAGAACTACGAGCAACTAACATGGCTCTCTGGAATAAAGGGTTAGAGCCCTGATTGGAACCCAGATGACCTGAGTTTAATTACTGGCTTGGACAATGATAGACCCAGGCAAGTGGGGTGGGACTGAGTGGCTTGTTTCAGCTCACCCATCCCAAGGGGGTGGTAATAGGGTCAGGCACTTGGCTGTGAACACCTCAACCATTGAACTACTGACAGAGACCAGAGTCACATGGACATGCTGACTGTAAGGTGGCAATGCTTTGGTTGGGTCACACACAGTGGCCTAAAAAATTACACCATGAATCATCCATTGCACACATTCCCCTTGGATGCTGCAGACATGTACAGGATGGGAAAATGTGGGAAGGGTATCACAAAATAAAGGCAGCTAACAGTAAAGCAATGTGCCAAAACAACATCACACATCATAAAATTCTAATAACTTATTTATGAACCTGCTTGTGTCCTGGTTACTTACCTGTCAGATTTATTGATTCATCCATTCATAACCACAGCACACCACTGAGTGTGTTAATTTAGAAATTAATCTTTTCAAACGTGGTTAAACAGTTGTAGGAATTAACCAAGTATATTCATGAGGCAACAAACACAGTTACAACCTTGGTGGTCGAGTAAGAGTAATACAAGAAAATAACAACAGAGTACTTGGAAGGGGGAAGTAGAAGAGATGGGAACTGTTGGGAATGAGGTGGGCAGGTGGGTCAGGTGACTGCAGCAGAGGAAAAATAAATGGAAGATAAAGGGAAGTAGGAAAAGCTAGAAATATTACCGATGAGAAGGAGGTGGTAGAAAGCAAACGAAGTGGGAAATGGCTGTGAGCACTAGTGGAGTTGTGAAGACTTGAATATTAAAAGAAATTCAATGGCATTTAAGGTATTATAACAGTTTGCCTTCATTTGAATGAATCACAGAACATATTTTAAAAAAAATCAATGTTTCTTGCTGCATTTTAAAATTCCAAATTGAATAAATGTCGAACATAACGTACCGCAACGGTCAGCATTCACTTTTTTTCATATTTACATTTTATTGTGAAATACTCACACAGCCCAGAACCATCAGGTGTGCAATCATAAACACAGCAGCAGATGCACAAATCATGTTTGTTCATTAAAATTAATTCAAAATATTAAGGTACAGCTTTTCAACATTTTAAGTATATATGCATTTGTGTAATTTATATTGATTATGCGCAATTCTGTGATATTATAGTAAACTGTTATAACTCTGGTGATAGGTGGTTGTAGGTTATTTGTTTACAAAGCAATGCATTTAAGACCATATGGTTGTGAGCAAAGCACCAAAAGTAACTTTGAAAAAAATCTTCTAAGTGCTTCTAAGTGCTTCTGTTGGACCAAATCCCCTTGCACAAGCAATTTCACCTTAGTACTCCCTTTAATAATGTAATCAACTCTAAGGATACTGCACCTCAAAAAAATCGTTGGAATGATAATTATTCATTATTTAGTTACAAGCAGCCCATCTTTGATGAGGTCCTCCATAGTAATAGAATTAAATAAAATAAAATAGAATTAAATGAAAGGAATGTATCCCATGAACGGCACTTGGATGTGAGCAGGAAAAAAAATTATGTACTTACCATAACATTCCATTTGTGTTGTCTTTTTCATTCTTCCTGAACCTCAGATCCAACTCAACCACTTATAAAAGCTTAGACTCCAATGCTCAAGCTCCTCCCCTACCCATAATGCCTCACTCTCCCCTGGTTGCCTCAGATCGAGTTTGCTGCTACCATGTTTACCAATAATATTATCATAAATGCAATGTACATAAATACTGACAGTTACCAATAAAGACATACAAAAAAATAGGAGCTCAACATGGAACAGAGGTTCCTATAAACATATCTGTCAGGTCATTCAAAAACACAGCGGGAAGGAGGGAGGGAAGGTCGAGGAAGAAGGAAAAAGACAACACAGATGGAACATAATGGTAAGTACATAACTTCTTTATCAGATGTCATTTTCATTCTTCCTCGACCTGTGGGACAGAGTCCCCAACTACAACCACCTTGGGTGGCCTTTATGGAAGGATATTCTGGAGCATTGCAGACCCAAAAGCAACTCTATTTCTGGATACAATGACCAGTTTGTAGGGGGAAATGAAGGTGTGGGAATTAGAACACAACACAACTGAACAGATGTCATCAATTGAAATTTTGGCCCAAAAGGCTTGGGAAGTTACCATATATCTAGTAGAGTGAGCTTTGACTCAGTGAGGAAGAGGAAAACCTTTAGATTCATAAACAAATGAGATGCAGTCCCTTAACCATTTAGCTAAGGTGGTTTTGGCAACTGGTTTATCCTTTTTTTGCATCCAAAAAAGATATGAAAAGCTGGTCAGATTTCCTGAAAGATTTAGTTCTGCCAAGATAAAAACATAACTGTCTGTGAACATCCAGCAGATGAAGAGTGTATTTTCCCTTGTTTTGGAAATGAGGAAAAAATACCGGTAAGTTAATAGATTGGTTTATATTGTTCTCAACCACAACTTTGTGAAGAAAGGATAGAGTAGTACATGATGTCACTCTGTCCTTGTGAAAAATTAAGTAAGGGTATTTAGAGGACAGAGCTTGCAATTCAAATACTCTTCTTGCAGAATTGATAGCCACTAAAAAAGCAGTCTTCCATGATAAGAATTAAAATGTACTTTGGCTGAGGGTTCAAAGGGAGAAAGAACCAAAGCCTGTAAAATCATAGTCATACCCCAAGGAAGTGTTGAATCTTTGACAGGAGGGTGAAGAAGGAAAGTCCCTTTAAGAAAAGCCTTGCACAACTTTGATGAGGCCAAAGATGCATTTTCTCCAATATGAAAAATCAAAATGGCTGCCAGTTGTACTTTTACAGTGGAATGACTGGCTCCCTCATAGAAAATATGGGCAAGAAACTCTAGGACAGCTGGGACAGGAGTGGTGAAAGGATCTAATTTCTGCTGTTTAGCCCATATAGAAAATCTTTTCTAGTTCCTCTTGTAAATTCTTATAGTAAAAGATTTGTGAGAGGAGATCAGAATGTTTTGGACTAGGGATGAAGGTCTGGCAGATTTAACCATCATTGGAATTGGAGAAACCCTGCTGCTAGTTTCAGATCTGGGAGATCGAGATAAATTTGTCCTGATGGATGGGACAGTAGATCTGGACAAGGTTCGAGCATCCACAGAGGGCAAATAACATGAGACCAAAGGAAGGTGAATCAGATTTTCCGAGGCCAATAGGAAGCAATGAAGATCACTTTGCTCTTCAACCTGGAAGCTTACTGAAGAAACTTGACGATTAAGGGGAGAGGAGGAAGGGCAAAAAGTAATCCAGGAGGCCAAGCATGGACCAGGGCATCCCTGCATGACTATCCCCGAAGTGGGATCAAGGCAAAGAACCTGCTGTAGTTGTTGTTGTGGGGAGATGTGAAGAGATTGCAGCAAGGTTGACCCCATTTGTGGAAGATCATGTTCACCACTGACTGATTCAGAGACCAGTCATGAGGCATCATTAAGACTCTGCTGAGCCTGTCTGCTAGAATGTTGCCCTTCCCCAAAATGTTCACTGCAATCAGAATGCTGTTGGTAGAGATCACACACTGCCAGACTCTCATTGCTTCTCGACACAGGGAGTAGGATCTGGTTCCCCCTTGTTTGTTGATGTACTAAACTACTGACATATTGACCATTTGTATCACAATAGTCCCTGGAGAAGGCAGCTGTGAAATGCTGGCAACACTAAAAGGACCGCTCACATCTCCAGGACTTTGATATGCAGGTTGGTCTCCTGTGACATCCACATGCCTTGGACTATCTGACCAGGGAAATGCCCCCCACCCCACCTGGGAGGCATCTGTGATCAACATGGCATTTGAAAGAGGAAGAACAAAGGGGCGTCCTTGAAGGACCTCCAGGGAGTGAAGCCACCATAGGACAGAATCCTTTCACACTCTTGATAGTTTGATTGGATAGTTGAGGGGTTGTTGAAGAAGTGACCACTGGATGGCTAAAGTCCATTGCAGAATCATCATGTGTAGGCATGCCGTTGTTAATAGAGTTATTGTATCAGCCATGGAACCCAGGGCCCCGAGTACTAGTTTGGCTGGAGGAACTAGGATTGACAAAATCTGTCTGACATGTAGCTCTAGGTTTGAAATTCTGTCCGGAGTAAGGAAGGCCAAGGTCTTGGTCATATCCAAATGAGTCCCTATAAAATCTATGCTCTGAACTGGTTGAAGCTGGGACTTTTGTATGCTGATTGTTATGCCCAAGGTAGAAGCTAGCTGTAACAGGTAGCCCCTGACTTGGTTGAGTAGATGAGCTGTGACTACTGCCATGCATTTTCTGAACACCCTGGGGGCTGTGGTGAGATCAAAGGGAAGCAATCTGAATTGGTAATGACTGGCTTTCAGACTGAAGTGTAGGTACCTTCTGGAGTGCTTGTCCATCTTGATGTGGTAGTACGCATGCTTCAGATCCACTGAGCACATCCAGTCATCCATTTTCAAAAGAGGTATAATGGACTGGACTGTGGCCATCCTGAACTTTCTACTTTTTACTGATTTGTTCAGGAATATCAGATTCAAGATGGGCCTGAGGTCCCCTGTCTTTTGTGTTACTAAAAAGAATCTTGAGTAAATGCCTGATCCAATCTGATCTGGTGGGACCTTCTGGATGACTCTTTTTTGTAGCAACTTTGAGATCTACAACTCTGTTGCCTCCCTCTGACTGGGTGGAACATCTGGGAGAGATGACTTTGGTTTGGGGAAATTTAAAAGGGAATTAAGTATCCTCTGGATGCGATCCTTTGCACCCACCAATTGTTTGTGATGGCTATCCAGAGAAGGGCCTGTCTGAGAAAGAATCCTTTTAGCATTGCAGAGAAGGACAGCCAGGCTACCCCTCAGGAGCACTGAAAGGGGCTGTCTGAGAAAGAATCCCGAGACCCTTGATTTTGCAAACCCCATCTGCCATGTGGGCAGCATCTACCATTGTAACCATTGTAACCATTTCTCCCTCTGCAACTCCTGAAAAGGACCCTGAGATTTCTTGAACCACAGTCCCCCCTCACACTGATTCCTGGAGAAGGATCTTTGGGGGTAGAAAAACAGATTCCGATAGTAGACAGGTTCTTTCCATCTTTCTCCCTATGGGAGAGTGTGTGTCTAAGAGTGGTCCCAAACAAAGATGATCCATCAAAAGGAGCATTGACGAAAGATGCTTTGAAAGGTTCCATGAAGCCAGACAGTTCCATCTGGGCATGATGCCTAATGACAATGGTGGAACCAGTGGCCATTAAGGTACCCTTCACTTCATGGCAGATTAACCTCATGGATGTATTGGAAATTGACTGTAAAGTGGACGCTCTAGAGGAGAAGGATTTCCTTTCCTCATCAGACATGGACTCTGGGACAGAACTAGAGAGTTCTTTGATTAATGCACACTGTAGCTTTGTAAAATGGGAAAGGTAGTTTAAGGCTCATAGAGTGAAGGTAGACGAGGCATATATCCTCGTACTGAATCTGTCCATAGCCCTAGACTCCCTGTTAGGAGGATAGACAGAGTAGCTTTCCTGGTCCAGCTCCTTCTTGGTGGCTGCTGTAATAACCATGGCATTTTACAAGATTCCCTTAGTCCAGTGGGGCTGGTCAGGATCTGAGAGCCACTCTGCTCTGATACAGTCAGAACCAAGCGAGTCAGGGAAGGTGCTGGAGTTGAAGTGAGATCTGCCATCATCTCTGACACCTTTGCTCTTGGGGCATTCAGATCTGAGGGCTCTGAAGCAGCAGGTAGGATTGGAGAAGGAGCTAAAGGTCTAAAGGGTGACTGTCTGCCCATGGTCCCGGTAGGGGACAGGGCTGGTAAGGCCCCCATCTGGATCTGCATCTGAAGGAACTGCCTCATCAGTCTGTCCAACTCTGATTCCAAAAGACAGCAGGTAGACCTAACAGAAGATGCTCTGGAGGGTGGCCTGGACATCATAATAGGAGACTTCTCTATACTGGAGCATGGCTGAAGGGTGGAATATTGAGCTGGACTATAATCCAGCATTTAGAACTCTATCTGTGTTGATAGACCATTTGAACAGGATGCTGGGTGCAGATGAGAATCCATTGTTTGATACAGCTGAACTGCAAGGACAAACAACTGCCAATGATGAGGGCATGAGGGCATGCAAGTTTTATTTAATAAGCATCTGAGAGATTTGGAGAATAAACTATACAAATTTAAGCATCTCCAGTGGCAAAGGTTTCATCTAGAGGCTGCGTTACATCTTAAGGGTTTTCCTAGGAGCTTAAGAGTCCTAAAAATGCATACATATTGTGAGACCTTTCCTGAGCTTCTTAAACAATGGCAAGTACTCAGTTTACAGCTAAGTGCCAATTATATGAGGCTTCTAATTGACTTTTTTGTACCTTAAGAGAAAGAACTGGTATGTGCAATCAAGCAGCTACAAATGAATATTTGTTCAAGTTATGGGGCTGATATAGTCAGTGACAAGCTTGATATCCTATATGAGAATATATCTGGCTATGAAAAAAGACTGTGTGCAACTAAAACTAAGAAATTACAGAGAGATATAAATGATTTTAGGAAAGGGACAGTGTTTTTATGGCCAAGAGAAAACACAGTGCAATCTAATGTGGATGACTTGAATGGTGTTAACCCAGGGGGGAATAGAAGCTCCGGTTTCCATAACTACAAGGATGGCGTCGACAGATCCTGCACCAGTGCCTGCTGTGATGCAAGAAGGGACTGTCATGGCATTACACACAGCTACTGCTGTCTCGAGAAACAGTGTTTTAACTACAAAAGTTTCTATGGCAGACTTGGGATCTTTTTCCCTCAAAGGTCCTCTGCCTATCAATCAGAAAGGACGATCCAGGAGCAGAACAAGGAGGGGATGAGTGCAACAGATCCAGAGTATGGAGGAACAGCAAACCGGCATGAAAACAAGGAACAGATGAATGCACTGGTATTTAGCTACTATTGAGTTAACATCAGCACAGCTCTCAGTACTTAGTAGAGGGCTTTCATTTATTCCATCCAAAAAGACTGACATGGTAGATGTGCTTAAAGATCTTAAAATGTTTTGTAGGACATTATTGTTATAAACTTAATTTCCACAAATGACTGATAATGTTAATTTATTTTAAAAAAACTAGCGTATATATGCCTAAATGTAATTCAGTTGTTGATACATTTTTGAGTCTGTGTGAAAGAGATATCAGGCAAGCGTTTTTACAAAAAACATCATACTGCTTTTTATAATTTGAATGCAGCTGAAGTAGAATCCTTTAATGAGCTTAAGGATATTTCCGTCATTGAAATCCGACCTGCTGATAAGGGAGGGGGGATTGTTGTACTAGATAAATTGTTTTATTATGAACAAATGTTACATTTAAGTGATGTTTCTGTTTATTTACAGGTTTCTAAGGGATTTGTTAATGGAATTATGGAGGAGAAAGTGTCATTTTTTAGTGTTCTATCTGTTAATGTGTGGCTCTATTTCTGAAGAATTGTTTAAATACTTTAATGTTGAGCACCCTACTGTTCCTATACTATATGGTTTACTCAAAATACATAAGGACATGGTTAACCCACCAATGAGACCTCTAGTGTCTAGTGTAGGGTGGGCAACTGAACCACTGTTGATATATGTGGATAAAACCCTTCGTCCTGTTTTAGACAATGTGAGCAATGTACTCAGAGACATTAAATGTTTCTTAAAAGAACTATATGGTAAAGTTACTGGTGTCAATAGTGAATATATTTTCATGACTATGGATATAGAGTCTCTCTTTACAGTCATCCCTAGCACCCTGAAGGCAAAGGAACTTGGGGCCAAGGAGAGGAAGAGAAAACACAGCAAGTGTGTACCAGCTGACACAACAGGACAAGCTAAACTTTTTTATTTATTTATTTTTTTATATATAACACAGAGTCAGAGGGTAGGGTACAAAAAAGTAGGTTACATAAAAAAAAAATAGCTTACAGATAAAGACAAAACTTTTTTTTTTCACCAGAGCTCAAGACGACGGACTGCGATGCTTCTCCTAAGAGCGGTAAACGAGATCTGAGATAACCTGGGGGGAGTGAGGCATTATAGCTAGAGAGGGAGCTTGAACGTCAGAGCCTAAGCTTTTGTAAGCAGCTGAGTCGGATCCAAGGTTGGATCTGAAACCCACAGGTCAAGGAAGAATGAAAATTACAACATCAGATCATACAGAGAAATAGCAACTCTGACATGCATATATTTTTGCAGGAAACTGTAATATATAGCTATGAGAAATAAGCTTGTTGCATGAGCCACATAGAAAGGTAGACAGACTTTGTGGGAAATTTTAGCAATGACACTGTAAGAGAATGAAACTTAGGTGACCATACTTGTCAAATGCATGATGAGAGAAGACCAGGTAACTGTCCTTTAGGTGATACCAGAGTTTGTGAAGCGGCAGTCTTAAAAATGGAGTAGGCTCTTCTCCTGATGCTTAGACTGTCAAGGCGATGTCTTGTGGAACAGACTGGAGAACAGCATACATTTCATTCTGGAGGTGTTGATGACATCACATAATGTGAATTTATTAATGATCTTAGAAAAGCTTGATGGAGATATATAGTGAGCTGTTGTAGTTTATCGTGGATCACAAAAGATACTACAATATTAGCAAAGAGCAGTACAAATGGGGGCCGAAGGAGGAAATGGAATTTAAAGGCACTGAACCCCTCCCTCACTTGGGACTCCTATGGGATGAACTGTGGGTTTATATCCTACTTTGATTGAGTAATTCGGTCTAATTGAGAAGAATTTCTGAGACAGGCAACATATTGGGAAATGAGTCAGGCTGAAACTATGACAGAACAAAAACAGGTAAAGTTAGTCAGTAATGATGTACACAATGGACAGGACAAGTAAGCTAGAGGTACCCATATTGTCAAGGTGATGAATATGTGGAGGCAGAAAAACATTCCGGGAAGGAAATGGATATATGCTATGTTAAACTCTAAAGCCATAATGTGACTTACAAAAAATGCCATCATCATAAAGATGTCAGTGACATATCTGATGGAACATATCCAAGGACTTAAGAAATGGAATTGTAGGCATATAGGCCTGAGTCACGAAAGGACAGACTTATCTTCACATTTGAATTCTAGTCTCAGGTATAAAAAGGGACTGCCAGCATATTCATATATAGCTCAGTTTGCCTGTGGGATCACTTTTTGTCCCTAACCTCATTAGAACTCTTTATTTAACACCTAAGTCAGTCACATCTTTATTTGAACTGTCACTTCCTCTTTGTTTTCAGAAGTGGGTAGCTGTTGCTGTTGTGAAGCCTGTCTTTCATGCCAGTACAAATCATTAACAAAGTTTTGTTAAATATAAATATTTTGTGACTGTCTTAGATAGTCTTCTATTTAGGCATGTTGACTTATTTTTACAATGTTTGTTAATACCAGCAATGGCTATTCTTTATAAAAATGTTTCCTTTCTACTGTATGATATGTTTAAACTGGAGCTTTTTCTGCCTCTACCCCTCTGTAAAGAGTCTTTTACGCATTAATGCTAATCTGCTCATTAAAGTGTTAAAAGAAACAAACAAATAAATATGTATAAATGTAAGCGGTGAGGAAGCTATAAGGGAGAGTGGCACAAATGAAGCGCCAAATTTGAATAACACTGAGACGTTACCAGGAATCGCTCTTCCTTTTCGAAATGTTCAAGTACCAGCAAAGTTCAATAATCCAAAAAGTAATAAATATTCCCCAATAAGTATGAGTCCACAGGGCATAAATAAGACAAAGGCAGTATTCACTTCTCCAGTGGTATATCTCAGAGGTAATTCAGTCAGAAGATATGAATAAAACTTGAATTTATTCAATAACAAATAACAAACAAAACGGCAAGCGCTTTCACCCGTAGGCTTCTTCAGGCCATAAACAATTATACATTTAAGTCCCTTATATACTTCTACATTTAATGACATCACTTCCTATCATTAAAAATTTATCAGAATTAATCTGATAAATACTATTACTCATTCCAAGGGTATATTAATCATATATCAAAATATAATACCATTTGTAAAAAATCCTAAGGACATGATTATAACTAATATACAATGCTAAATCATATTATATAAAACTTGTCACTATAAGCAATCCATTGGAATATGTAATAATACATAAAATATATCACTAATTAGAAGAATATATTACTATATAAAATGCATGACCTGTTTACTAAACTATAAAATAAAATAATTCCAAAATAAAAATTCCTATCTATCTGCCTAATAAAAGCACTATACTTGTAGCCATTCTCCAAGATGGGTGCTTTAGTTAATTTCATAATTCTAGGGTGAATGCAAAAACCATGTCTGATAAAATCATGTCTACATCATATGTCCAGTATGCTGCTGTACTATATTAACATTCTGTCCATTTACAAACTTTTAATTAAATATATATATATATTAATGCAAAAACTAAATTAAAATATAAAATACATAAAAAATATACATGGCACCCTATCAGATAACAGCCTTTCCTAATGGGTAAATTAGTATATCTGATAAGTTATATTTCCACCTTTAAGCCCCTTGCTTTTAACATAGGTCTTATTGGAATCCGGTCATTAAGTCCTGGCTCCCGATCTGCCCTTAGCCTAATTATCCACCTGGTCTCATGTTGTTCAGTTATATTACGTATACGGCCTCTCCTGATCGTAGGGTGATTGACATAAATGACCATAAATTTAAAAGTATGTTCCATTGAATTTTTAACCACATGTTTAGATAAAGCATTTTTATCAGATTTGATCTTAATATTATAAAAATGCTCTCTAATTCTCTCAGCATACTGGACATATGATGTAGACATGATTTTATCAGACATGTTTTTTGCATTCACCCTAGAATTATGAAATTAACTGAAACACCCATCTTAGAGAATGGCTACAAGTGTAGTGCTTTTATTAGGCAGATATATAGGAATTTTTATTTTGGAATTATTTTATTTTATAGTTTAGTAAACAGGTCATGCATTTTATATAGTAATATATTCTTCTAATTAGTGATATATTTTATGTATTATTACATATTCCAATGGTTGCTTATAGTGACAAGTTTTATATAATATGATTTAGCATTGTATATTAGTTATGATCATGTCCTTAGGATTTTTTACAAATGGTATTATATTTTGATATATGATTAATATACCCTTGGAATGAGTAATAGTATTTATCAGATTAATTCTGATAAATTTTTAATGATAGGAAGTGATGTCATTAAATGTAGAAGTATATAAGGGACTTAAATGTATAATTGTTTATGGCCTGAAGAAGCCTACGGGTGAAAGCGCTTGCCATTTTGTTTGTTATTTGTTATTGAATAAATTCAAGTTTTATTCATATCTTCTGACTGAATTACTTCTGAGATATACCATCGGAGAAGTGAATACTGCCTTTGTCTTATTTATGCCCTGTGGACTCATACTTATTGGGGAATATTTATTAATTTTTGGATTATTGAACTTTGCTGGTACTTGAACATTTCGAAAAGGAAGAGCGATTCCTGGTAACGTCTCAGTGTTATTCAAATTTGGCGCTTCATTTGTGCCACTCTGCCTTATAACTTCTTCACCACTTACATTTATATAAACTGAACCTTCGTAGGAAGCATTTTAAGCCGCCAGCGTCTGTTCTTTTGTTATATAAATAAATATGTATGTTTGTAAGAACGTCTGACAAAGGCAGAATCCCAGGCTTGTGTCACAATCCCAGTGTGTCAATAAGAATGAGGGCTACATTGAAGGTAGTAAAAGATAGGCAGAGAAATCTGAAGTCAAGAATCCACTGCTGTACTAGAACCTGTAATTTTCTTTGCATATGTATTTCCATGTCGGCACGTGGAGAAGAAAAACGTATGACTACCCATAGTTACCCAAATGGCAGTATACAATCTGGTGATGCTAACAGGTCTAAAAACACTTTTTGTCATGTTAGAGACACGCTTTTACTGTGACAGTTGTTGCTTCAGAGATTTTACATTCCCTGGCATGTTACAGTCTTGGGTTTAGAATAATTAAGTATGGAAGTTCAGAATATAGTGACTTCTACATGGACATTTGCCACCCACAAGAAAATACTCGTTTTGGTCTTTATTTTTATTTTTTGCAGAGGCACAGTTTCCATTGAAAATAGTGCCAGTAATGCCTCTCAAATGTCCAAATTTTCACAGAATGTCCAGATTTTTGCCTCATATTTTTGGTCAATTCCTCATAAAATTTGTGGTTTTCTGGCAAATCCCTGAGAATAGATGTAATTGAATAATGACATACATCTGAGTTTCCATCCATGCCCATCAGTAAATGCATGCTAACACAAATCTTGGTATTTTATCAACTTTCTAAGTGTGTGAAAGTGCTATTTAAAATCTGTCCCTATTTTGGGGCCATTTCCCCAATTTTAGGTTTTGTCCAGATTTATTGTGCTAAGAGGTTTACAGCTATGGTGCCAGTAAATAGAGTATCTGTAAACTAATTTCTGAATTATAGTCATATGTTTATATGTGAGGCAATATTTTTATGAAACATTGAGGAATATAGAGATACATCTGTGCAACTTGTGAGCTTGAGGGGTAATAGACAGACAAAATCACATGGGTGACTGAGAAGAATCAGTGATGAGAGGATTTGTTTGGAATTTGGTTAAAGAAGTTCTAGGTGAAAGGAAGGCCTTGACTGAGTTTAGAGGCTGGACTGGTTATAAACATTTCAGAAGTTAAGGGATATTGGTACTACATAGCACATGAACCCCATTTCACTACAAAAACTTAAACCTAAAACAGAAAAATTACAACAGCAATAAGAGTTTGAACAGCAGTAACCTCTAAGCTATGTTCTATCTCTGAAATAACAACTGCCTAAAGGAACTTAGGTCCAAGCTGTGCCTTAATCTGTTCATCTCCTCTCTGGTCATTAATCTTTTTGAAATGCCAAGATTCCTGGCCTGTTTGCTTAAATATAGAGACAGCCTGTTATGCTGATCAGTGCTTGCTCTAAAGTGATTGTAAATTTTTCAGACAGCTGCTGTAGGTTTGTCAGCTATAACACTTGCATTCCAACTTTAGTCCAACCGCACCGCAAAGCAAACATAAGATCTTTCTAAGAAAACAAGCTATTCTTCAGGGGATATGTCACCAGCGAGTAATCAAAAGCATTAAGTGGTTGGCGCATGAGAGAATAACTGCAGCTTTTAGTGTGACCAAGTTTATTTCAATCTCTGCTGATTGTTTGCTGTCCATATAGATACATAAATCATTAAACTGTGTCTGTTCTTCCTATCGACAAGTGGGCAGCAAAAATAGGTAGCAAGAACACAGGAATGTTTAAAATTTAAAAGCATATGCTGTAAAATGTGTAACAAGTGTGACTACATACGACCCTTTTACTATGACAGTCCATAAATGTTTAGCAGAATCTTCTATAGAAGTGATGTTCATTCTTTGTGGTCACTTCAGTGATAAACCTCATGCACTATATATCCACTAGAATCAGCACACCAAATTCCATCTTGAAATTGCAGACCTGTTGCCAGGGTGTATACCAATGTCACATATTTTTCTTCCGACCAAGAAATGCATCATTGTATCTTAAAAAAGAAAATGATACTGAGTTTTTAAAAAGCAAATTATACTGACCTTCACCATAACTGTCATTGGATTATCGGACAGCCTAAGGGCCTGGTTTTGACACTTTTTTTAAACAGGTAGACAAACTGAATAGTATAGTGTATATCATTTAAAATGGCATATAAAGGCAGACTGTACAATAGTCATTGAAATATGAGAATAGAAAACAGAAATGTAAAATGGACAGAACTGCAAATTATAGAATGCTAGATAAATAGCATACATTTAACAATTAAGAGCAACAGGATATACATTTCACAGCCAGTTACAACGTAAAAGTGCTGGATAAAATGGGCCCCAAAATTATATCAAAAACAGCAAGAATGTACAATAGAAGATTACTGATAAAATGAAGACAGCTGTGGAGAAAAACAAATAATAAACAATGAAATTCTAGCAAGACACTGTGGAAAACAGTACCAGAAATGCTCTAGCATACACATATACATACTGACAGAAGAAGATAATTTACCTGTCTGGTCTGTCCATAGTTTGCAATGAGCAGCTGGTAGCTACCCTACCTGCCTTCTACAGCTCCCCACTTCTTCTTCTGTCTGTTGTCTATTGAAAGTGTTAGTCGTGCCAGATTTAATACTTACTGAAATAGTACTTTCCTTGTATGCATCACATTTTACTGTGAAATAGAACAGCCTTTGATGCTGTTTACTCAGAAATTATATCTCTTCACAGTCCTCTGTCAAGATCTTGAAGACCCAGACCATGGTCATCCCCTATCTTTCCTGTGATATTGTGACACCCACCAAGTGTCAGAAAAGTATTTAGCAAAGCTTCATTAAACACCTTTAATAGTTATGTTTTAGTCTCTCGCAGTATAAACATCCACTACAAAACAGCAATAAGGAAGCTGAAGGAACTTCAAAAGTTGTACAATGCTTAGTTAGCAGTGCCACACTTTTTTTTTGCATGTGACAACACAAAGTCTATTACAGCTTTTAAAGTTGTTGCACAATCAAAGATACACGTGTGGCTGCTGTCTGTGAGGCACTAAACGTGTTACACCTTTCAAAGCTGTAAACCACTCAGAGTTCCTACAGTTTCTTTTTCCTCGGTGTTATGTAGTACATCGACACAGCTAAAGACCCAAGGGCTACAAAGAATTGTGTGACAGTGCTGTTTGTTACAACTTCCATAACTGTAGAACACTTAACCATTTCCACACTCCAACCATGTCAATAACTGGTAGTACTTGGATTAGGTAAAGCTCTGTGTACTACAAAGAATTATGATTGTCTCTGATCAGAACCAGGTAGTTATATGTTCTCAAAATAGATGTCAAGATTCACTTCTTCAGCTTTGCTTGGCCCACTCTTGTGGTGAATTTCTTTGCATCCATGTGGTTTGTATTAGAGAAAATATCATAACCCAGCATGTCATATGTCACTTTAACTACAGTTTATATACTGATGCATCCAAAACTGTAAATCTTTGTGAAATGAACCTAGGAAGTGGCTGAAACAAGTCCTGTTGAATCAGTGCATTACCTCTGTTAACTTCTTCTTCTTTCGGCTTTTCCCAGTTAGGGGTTACCACAGCGGAACTCCGGTCAGCTAATGATTGGCAGCAGATTTTTACAGTGTCGAGTTGCCAGCCTAATGCCCAACCTTCAAAGAAGGCATGCCCATTTACACGTCTTTCAAACACCACTCGACCAAGGGGAGGACATGCAGACTCCACACAGAAGGCAGTCCAGCCGAGAATCGAACGGGAGTACCTCTTACAGTGAGGCAACAATGCTACCGCTGCACCACCAGTGCTTCAATGCATTACCTCTGTTAACAAATTCAAATAAATAAATAGAAGAGATGTGCATACTGCATTAATACAAGACTAGGTTGCAGTCAGGCCTGACATTCTAAAAAGGAAGCTTAAAAATCCTGTATTGTGAAGAGGCATAATTTAATTAGTCATCTCAGGTAATAATCAGGTATGTGATCAGCAATACCATCTGACAGCATTCCAGAAACAGGTAAATTACCAGGTATAGTCATTAGGCTGGGACCCAATCAATCCACTTACCTGGTAGCACAAAAGTAATGTAGGTCATGTCTTAAGACTTGGTGAACACCAGATACCATATGTCTTATGAAAGGAAATGACTGAGAATTGATGCTAATGTAGCCAGTCATTATTTCAGATCCCTAATTTAGATTTTCATCTAGCGCTCACAGCATGGAGATCATTTCATTATTCACTTAAGATCTCCTAGCCTAGCATGGGATACATGTGGAAATGCTGAGTTTCTTAAAGCTTCTCGTAATAAGTCTAAGTGAAGAAAGTTAGTGATCATATCAGTAAGTCAAACAACAATGGAAACGAACAAACCCAAAAACTGCCAAAGGTAGCTCAGGACAAAAACACAAAATGCACAAAGAGAATCTTGAGTGTACCACCACAGATATTCCACTTAAACTCAGGGTGTAGCCAATATAACCAAAACTCATAAAAACAACTTTAATAAAACACACAAACTAAAAATGCATGAAGAGCCTCTTCAAATCACCAAGATAAGCACTTTTGGACGTAGCCTTCTTCAGATCATAGTCAATTCGGCTCCCTCTTCATAAATTAAAACAAACTCCGCCAATCATTGACTCTTCTCATGGCTAGCGTCTTCGTTTCAACCTATCTGAGAGGTAACCAATAAAACATCATATTAGAGGTCAAGCCCCCATCCTTAACCAATAGAAAGATTCCTTTCTTTCAGAATGGGGTTTAGACGTACTACCGCATTCAGACCGGGTCTACGATCTGCTCTAAGATTAACAATCCAATTTATTTCAGCTGTTTCCATGAGATTTCGAATATCACCACCTCTGTTCCCTTCATATACCCATTCAATGGCTTTAAACTTGAAGGAATCCAACAGGCATAGCAAAACATGACTAGCTAAGGCATTCTTTTTGTCTTTATTTTGTATATCGCTTAGATGGCATAGGATTCTCTCCTTGAATTGTCGATCAGTTTTCCCAACATAGTAAGCAGGACATTTCAAGCAAGTAGCAAGTTATACAAGGTGGTTAGTATTACAAGTAGCACTGTCTTTAAGCCGATATTCCAAACCTGTAGCGGGACAATAAAATAACCTTGTGTTAATGGGCACCCCCTGCGCCAATAGTTATTCTAATTTAGTTTTGGCCCAATGGGAGTCAGAGAAGGTTTTAAATACCATTAACCCTTGGGAGAAGAACTTAATCTTCTATGGACAATTTGTGGATGACATCTTTGTCCTATGGAAAGGCAATGACATGCAACTATCAAAATTTGTTGAGTATCCGAATGATACCACTACATTTTTTAAGGTTGACTGTGAAAACCTCTAGGGATAAAATTGAATTTTTAGGTGTGAGTTTGATGCTAGACCCAGTGCTGGGACTGGAGACTTCCATCTATAGGAAAGACACATGCAGAAACCATTATTTTCATAAAAGTAGTATGCACCCTACATTTGTTTAGAAGAACATCATGGAAAATCAAATAACTCGCATCTCGAGATTAAGTACTAGGGGCGAAGACTTTGATGCAGAAAAAGAAAAACTACAATTTTATTTAAATGACAGAGAATATACAGAGAAGGACATTGCCATCGAACCCCCATCGCATCAAAGGGATCAGAAAAGGGAAAGGACGTCCATATTATTCTGTTAAAGGGACCAGTATGGATTTAAAGAAAGCCCCTAGAGAAGATTCTAATCAGCACACATTGAGTTTTGCACTTACTTATAGCCTCGATACCCTGCAGGTATGCAATGTTATCAGGAAGTACTGGCCAGTTTTGACAGAGGATGAAAGGTTGAGAAATACAGTTGGAAAAGCGCCAAGGTTTGTGTTCAAAAATATTAAAAGAAAGTTATGTTGTAAGGATGGCTTCTCCAAAAAATGTCTTACTTATACAAAGAAAAAAGGAACCTTTAAATGTGGAAAATACAAAGCTTGTGCTTACATTGGCTCAACGAGCTTGTTTTATTATCCCACTACAGGTTTGCTATATTGGCCTAAAGACAGTTCTACTTGTAATACTAAACACCTCGTATACCTTGCTACTTGCTTGAAATGTCCTGCTTACTATGTTGGGAAAAGCTCATCAACAATTCAAGGAGAGAATCCTACGCCATCTAAGGGATATACAAAATAAAAACAAAAAGAATGCCTTAGCTAGTCATGTTTTGCTATGTCCATCGCATTCCTTCAAGTTTAAAGCCATTGAATGGCTATATGAAGGGAATAAACGTGGTGATATTTGAAATTGCACAGAAACAGCTGAAATAAATTGGATTATTAATCTTAGAGCAGATCATAGGTAGCCCTGGTCTGAATGCGGTAGTACCTCTAAAGCCCATTCTGAAAGGAAGGGATCTTTCTATTGGCTAAGGTTGGGGGCTTGACCTCTAATATGACGTTTTATTGGTTATCTCTCAGATAGGTTGAAAAGAAGGCATTAGTCATGAGAAGAATCAATGACTGGTGGAGTTTGTTTTAATTTATGAAGAGGGAGCCAAATTGACTATGATCTGAGGAAGGCTACACCCGAAAGTGCTTATCTTGGTGATTTGAACAGGCTCTTAATGCATTTTAGTTTGAGTGTTTTATTAAAGTTGTTTTTATGAGTTTTGGTTCTATTGGCTACAGCTGAGTTTAAGTGGAATATCCGTGGTGGTACACTCAAGATTCACCTTGTGCATCATATTAGTAAGAGGACACAATAATAATAAATATTTAAATGTTTTTATAGAAGATATTCACCACTTAATGGCATCTGGAGATATTACCTCTCAAAATGAAAGAAAAGACATCCTTGTAGGTTGAAGTGTACAGAGAGTAAGGTAGGCATCAGCCATGTTTCAGCTGGTTTTAAAACACTGACAAAAGTCTGGAAAGTGTCAGGCTGTTGGTTGTCGTGTGGTATACAACGATACTGGTGATAATCACATTTTGGTTGAAAATATAAAGAAGTGTATCAGATACTTTTTTATGTGGTGGATTATATGTCAGTGATGTTTAAATAGTTTGCAGAGCTTCATACTTTGTGAAATGAGAACAAGAGGGCTAACAGATCAACGTTTCATAGAGCTGTCTACAGAGAAGAGGAGTAGGTTGAGCCATATAGGTTTATAATGTCAGGAAGAGAAAAACTGAAAACTAGCATTAAGGAGTGGAAAGGATTCAGGAAAAAAGAAAGATGGTAGTAAACCATTTTGGAGTTAAAAGACATGAGGAAAAACAAAGCTACGAGAAGCACCACATGCTGGGATGGGGTAGGTGGATAAGAAGATGGTATTGAAGCTAAGCAGGATGGGGTGTTAGTGTGTATACAATGAGCAGAGCAGGGATTTACAAAAGTAACAGGTGACATAACATGAGAGCAAAAAAAAAAAAGATGGCTGGCAGTAGATATAGCACTTCTCAACAAAAGGCTCATTTTTCAAACTCAGTCTTCATTAAGACTGCAACCATGAGCCAGGTCACTTGCACAAGTTTAGGGTATCCACTTGTGCTGCCAGTGATCCAGGTTAAAGTAGTGACAAGGGCATCAATGAGCTGGCTGTGGAGGGAAGGAAGTAAAGTAGCTCTGGCCTGCACTGATATCTCCCTAGGTATGGAAAGGAGATAGGTCTCAGGGGATTAGGGCAGTTCTTATTAATGACTTTCTGGTGGAGACAACAGATGTGACTAGAGGTGTTTGATTTTTTTGGGGAGGCAACACTGTTTGAGGAATTATTTCATTTCTGTGAACAAGTGGCAACTTCACATAGCACCAACTGCATACCAACTCTTAGGGTGCTAACCAGGATTGGCATAAAGGGTGCTGAGGTGCCCAAAAAAATCCATGAACTCTTCACAATCATGAAATCCACAATTCCTCTCATAACAGAGAAGTTCTGGGATGCTTTGTGGCAGTCCCACTGCCAAAAAAATAAATGGACCACCTTTGAATCTACACCCTTGCTCACATCACATGACTCCAACAATCCACGCAAGCATCTAACATTTCTACATGAACTAGCACACTCATTGTTAGAGTCACACACAAGCATAAACATAATGCTTTTTTTACTCTTAAATGAGGTCAGAAAATCATATATCTGTAGCTTACAAACAAACAAGTAGGCATAAAATAATTATGTCTAAGTATTAAGCAAATCTGTGATGAGCACTGAAAAAAAGAGGATTATTTGGTGTGCGTTACCAAATCTACAGCATGTCCAAAGCAATAACATCACTGTTAGCTTTATGTCTGTTGAAACATAACAGTTGCACAGGTTAGGAGGCTATGCTGCGGAGCATGTGATGATCGTACAAATAAAGCATATCTTGAGCATTTAAGTTTAATGACAAAAATAAGGAGGAAGAGTTCAGCTAATGAACTACTATGGAGATGTAGCTAAACTGATCTGTATCTTCTTTCAGGAAAGAACTGCAAATTACATGTCATGCATCGGAAGTTTTTTAAAGTACTGGAATTAATGCCAGTAAACTCAACTAGGCATAAGCACTATAAATTCTTTCACAGTATATCATTAACAGCTTCTAGAAAAAAATCAGATAAATCAGCAGTGCTAATTAACCAAACATAGAAGGAAAAAATGCCTGAAAGGATTAAGCATATTATGGTATGATGTAAACTCTCACTAAAACAGCAGTAAAACCTGTGATTGCCAAATTAATTAGCCCGGATTATGATGTTACCAAAATAAAGATGACATTTGGAGTTATAATCTAGGAAATTATAAGGAGGGAATATGCAATATAAAACAAGGCAAACTGCATACAGTGGCTTACAGCACTAAGTAAGGATTGGAATAGATTGTACTGTCAGGGTAGGTAAAAAAAAAAAAACAGAAGGGGTACTTCATATCTTAGCACATGTATTTGTTAAGAAAATATATCTAGTGAAGGAAGAGGGCGTGGGAGATAAGTATCTGTCTTTTGCCATGACTGGTAAAGACATGGAACAGATATTAGGACTGTGGGAACAGCTGCATAAGGAAGATAATTTGTATCTTTTTGTGTATCTAGGGTAATATTGTCTGGCTGAAAAATGGATAAGAGCAGTGCAGTAGAAGTATGTGGTAAACCCAACAGTATTGCCCCAGTAGCTGCATGCCCATGACACAAGTGAAGCTGATACACGCATTACTGGAGTTCAACATACAGCTGAATCGGTGATCCTAATGCAGTGTGCTGATTTTATGTGCAGAAACAGATCAGCAATAAAGATGCAGAGCTATACCACCATGATGAAGGCATGCATCTACCCTCCAGGGAACTGGCATCCTAAGTGATAGATTTAAAAGCTTCATTAGCAGGCATTTAAACTAGGCCAAGTAAGAGGGACAGCCAGTCAACAGCAGCATTCAGATCCTGTCCCATGAAATCAGATCATTATCAAAGCAGACACAAATACTGTTAGGATAGTAAGGGAAAATAACAGCTATAGTCTTGTTAAAGGCAAAGAGAGAAAGAACAAAAAAAGAAAGGCTGTGAGAAAATGGAGGGCAAATGCCAAGCATTCCAGTACTTAATGTAAGAAGCTCATAGAAACAAGACAGCTTTGGTTTAGTGTAAGAAACTAAGAAAAACAACTAATTAATTGTAAGAAATGGGCAAAAACTGATATATCTTGCACTGCCTAGATACTGTGGCAGTCACTGGAACATAGAACACAGACAAGTATGACTCAGATATCAGCGTACCAAGATTTGTACTTCTGCAGGACTGATGACGATCATCACCATCATTTTCTAACCGACTTGTCCTGCTGAGTGCCATGTTTGAATAAAGCTTATTGTGGTAAATCAAAATCATCTATCCTAGCAATAGTCTCCAGTTAATCTTGTGGGATCGATAGGTATTCAAAGGAAAGCTGAGAACTATAATCCCAGCAATAAGTGCATGGTCTGCCCCAGGGCCTTCTCCTAGTCAACATTGCCTGGTGCATTGTCTTTGAGCAACATCCAGGACACGTCCTCACATGGTGCCAAAACCAACCCCAGCTGCCCTCTCTGTAGACAGAAGAGCAGTGGTTGTACTCCTAGGATAAGGTACAATTTGAGGAGCAGCAGTACATACATCAAAAAAGCATAAAAAAAGAAACAACAAGTAAGCTGAGGAGGCACTTTGAACCCAATAAGCTGTAGTACAATTTATATGGAGTGTGTTAGTGCCCCTTTTTCACAAGCAAAAGAGAAAGGAGAAGACAATGAAAAAAGGGATACTTGTGATGATAAAAATGATGGGAATTAGGGCAATGGCTCAGTAAGATCCACTTCCATTTCAATAAAGAAGAACAAATAAGGGACAGTCAACTTCTGACCAATTATATTAAACTCACTAGAAAAAAATAATTGACTCGTTTATAATGGAACGAAAGAATAATCGTATGAGTAAACCCTCCATAGCAGTAGAATGTTGAAAGAGAGGTCAGTGTAGCAGCAAATAAAACATTTGATTTTTCACCAATGAAGCTTCATCGTTTTATCTGTTTTTTTCTATAGCTGTTAGGCCATCTTGCTTAAGCCACAGATGGTCTCACACCAGTATTAGTAGCAAGGTCTGTCCACTCATGGTCCCCGTGTAAGTACCACTGGCTTCCACTCACATCAGTTTTCTTGAGCATGAAAGCTTGTAGGAAGATGTGTTTGTGGTAGACAAATTGTGACTTAAACATTGAATATAACCAGATGAAATGTGTGAATAATAATGCTGGTATCAGCAAGAAGCAAGGGGAGTTGGGGGGCTTTGCTGCCTTTACCTCACATGTCTGCTACTAAAGTGAGGTTACTTACCCTATGGAGTGTCACTGTAGCAGGTTTCAAATATCAAAATAAGAAGCCACAGTTAAGTTGGTGACACGAACAGGGTAAATAGTTATAATAGTGATTACAAAAACAGTGGCAAATGAGGAAAGGGAATGGAAAATTATTAAACTGCAGTTTTTTTTCTCCCTGGGCATACACTGAAAATAGGTTTTAGCCCAGTCAACACATGGAAATAAATAAATAAATAAATATTCAAGGGTTCCAGATATATGGAAAAGATGATACAGGTGAGATTTGGTTGGAGTAGCTATGCAACTAATGCAGACAAGAAGTAGGAAAGATGGGAGACGTGACAGTAAGTGTATTAGCACATAAACAGAAGTAGAAGCCAAGGGATGAGTGTGCTGTGACTAGATATTATCCACCAGTCTCTGGATGCCAAAAGAAAGGATAACATGCTAAAAGCTAAAATAAAGCTAAGAAAGGAATAAAAGAGGTTGCACTATTGAGAGCTTCAATATTCCATAAATGGACTTGTAGCATTCTGGTATATAGGCCAGGTATGGAAATGACCAGTCAAAGGAATTGAGCAAGACACAGCAAGGCACAAAAAAGACAACATGCTAAATACTGTAATAAATAAGCCAGAGAGGTACAGTAAATAGTGTTAAAAGTACTGCAAAACAGAAGCAAATGTGTTATAGCTACACTGTAGTAAACACTAGGAGAAAGGGAGGAAACATTCAGGAAACTGGAACTCTGTTTTGGAATTTCAGGAGTAGAGACAATGAGAAGCCAGTGAGTTGGTGGTAGTAGTCGTGAGAAACTGGAAACAGACTGTAACTAATAAGCTCCGAAAATAAATTTGTGAAAAGACTTTAATTTATGAAAGTAAAGGGAATGGACAAAAAAAGGTAAGTCCAAAAGCAAAATGAAGCCATTGGTAGTCGGGGGAAGGTTAAGAGAGCAGCAGGAAAAAAGGTGAGGCTTCCTGACAGTGGATAAAGGAAGAGGAAGGCAAGTCTGTAAAAGATAGGAGGAAGGACTACTAGAAAGATCTACAAGGTGAAACAAAAAACTGAAATGGAACTGTGAGAAAGGGATGTAACAAACAAAAGATCTTTTTAGATACAAAAGAGAGAGAGAGAAAATGCATGGACAGACTTAAGCAACATTATCAAAGAGTGGAAAAAACATAAAGGAGACGGGTCTATGTTTGGCTACCGAAAACAATAAAATGTGAATGGCTAAATCTTGAACAGAAAAAAGCAAAACAAAAAAGCAGCAAATAAGGACATCATTGAAAAAGAAATGCATTGGAAGGCCATAGCAGGCCAACATCGCAAACAAAACCAACCAAGGTGGGAGAGGCTGTGCCCCCCATACCTCCCTTAAATATATATATATATTTATATATATATATATATATATATATATATATATATATATATATATATATATATATATAATTCCGCAGTGGTACAGTGGTAGCATTGTTACCTCACAGCAAGAGGTTCTCCCGTTCGATTCTCAGCTTGGCTTGGGAGTGCCTTCTGTGTGGAGTCTGCATGTCCTCCCCATGGTTGGGTAGCGTTCGAAAGATATGCGTGCGTAAATGGGCGTGCCTTCGTTGAAGGTTGGGCATCGAGCTGGCACCTCGGCATTTCGTAAAAAAAATCTACTGCCAATCATTAGCGGACCGGAGTTCCGCTGTGGCAACCCCTTACCGGGAAAAAGCCGAAAGACAAACAAACATATATATATATATATATATATATATATATATATATATATATATATATACCAACACCAAGATCACAATAGTGTGGGGAATAGGGCAAATTTAAAAGGTTTGCCTTCACTTACCATATGCATTGCGTTACTTCCCGGTTGTTGGACCATTATGGCCATTCAATGATTTTATTTTGGTTGATGTCCATGTTCGTTGCTTTTTTTGTTTTGCTGTTTTCCATTTGAGATTTAGCCATTCACACTTTATTCTTTTTGGTAGCTGAACATGAACCCAAGGAGAGAAGAAAAATACTGAGATCTTAAATGATTTACAAAAGAAAAAGGAAAGAGTCCCAGCATGAGTAGGCAGAAGGAGATGTGAAGAACAGAAAGAAAAAGACACGGAGAGACATGGTAACTGACCAGTAAATGGGGGATATTAAGTTACAGGTTCTTAGAGGACCATAAGGAACAAATGAAATTTGCAAAAAGAAGCCACTGTGTTGGAAAAACATAAAACAGAGCTGTTTAAAAGATAACTAACCAGAGAGGATATGCCCAAAAACTAGTGAATGGCTACGGGGGGACAGGGGTTCAAAACTAAGCTTAAAAATTACAGACCAGAGAGCCTGACCTCAGCTTTAGGGAAAGTAGTATAAAAGACTGAAAGTCCCAAAAGACAATTAGACCAAAGAAAAAGCAGAAATTCACAGTTAACCCTTGTAATCACACCTACTCCTGTTTTTTTTTTTTTTTTGATGGATGGAAATAGACAAATGGCACCAGGTCAATGTCATCTAATATGACTTCAGCAATGTTTTCAACTCTGGCCATCACATGAATCTTATCAGCTCGTGGAAGGGAGATAGGATTAGCAGGGAAATATGTGGATACAGAAATAAATGGGGGAGAACAAAGGGGACATTACTATATAACAGAAAAGTTGCCCCCCTGCAAACGTTGTTGTAAGGAGAAGAGCAATTTTCAAGAATCACTCTTCTCCCGTGTTTTTGATCTTTTTTTTTCTTCAGCTTTCCAACACGCGGCATTTTGAGTGCCAACATTTCAGTAGGAAGCTGTTGACAAACGGTTAACAAAACGAATGGTAAATAGTTGTTCGAGACTGCAACATTACTGGGGTTGGGGAATATGCACTTTCCTCTGTATTCTGCAATCTCAGAAATAGAATATATAATTAGCAGAGGGTGTGGAGTGCTTTCCTCCTTGCAAAAAACCTTGTTTTAAAGTTGTATGCTCCTAGATTTTACCTTGAAGCATGTGCATTGAATTGTCTACGTTACTTTCTTTTTAATTATTTTTGTCAAGATTCTGCTGTTTTATATGTTTTTAGGAGACATGCAAGTGTGTGTGTGTGTGTGTGTGTGTGTGTGTGTGTGTGTGTGTGTGTGTGTGTGTGTGTGTGTGTGTGTGTGTGTGTGTGTCTGTGTTTTTAGTGAGAGGGAGAGACAGAGAGATACACCTAGATAGATATACAGACATACATATGTAAAATGCCTTTAGTGCTGGAAAGTCCAAGGACTGTGGGATCTACTCCAATATCAGGTCCTTAGATTAATTTTCCAATACTAACAATGTAGTGCAGCATACAGGGGTACTATATTTCTGAGTTGTACCATCTTTTGGATGAGACATTCAACTAAAGTCCCATCTGCCTAAGTTGGCGATAGCTCAAGTGGATGTAAAAGATCCCACAGCACTTATTGAAAAAAGTAGTGGAGGTTTCCTGATGCCCTGGCCTAATTTCTCACTATTCAGTGTGAATACCACCATGAGTCTCCCTGTACAGAGGCAGCTGGCCTAATGAGTCTAACCCAGTCAACAAATTATAAGGTTCCTATTAGAAGAATGAAAGTCCAAAATATCGAACGGCTGTATATGCGAAAATGCCATTCATCGATCTGTTTTTAGTGAGATCACGGTACAGTGAAGATCGAGAAATTTGCCCTTTCCTCACTGTAGTGCAATCTCAGAGTTGGTATATATAATTATTGGGGGTTTCAAAGTTCGGCATTTTTGCTGTTTACAGCGTTCGATTTTATGAACTTTCTTTCATATAATATAGACCCCAAATTATAAATATAAACATATATAGATGAAGCTCTGACAAGGGCAAAACACTCATCTCTTATTTTAATGTAATAAACTGTAATATAAACATGCAATATCAGGTTGGATTCTTTTCTCTTATTTTTAATAAAAATTAGGAGTGATCTTTGACACAGATCTTACATAAGAAATTAGTAATTCTTATGCCAATATAAAGCGTAATCATTCCTGTACAACTAGTTTTTGTTGTTTTTTTTTTTTTTTTTGCCTTGTTCTTTCTTAAGGCAAGTGTGCACTACCCTTAAGGATGGAAAAAAAGAAGTTATGTTCTTACCATAACATTCCATCTGTGTTATCTTCATTCATTCATTACTGATGGATGTCTGTTCTGTCCTCGGAACTGAGTCAGCCTTATAACAAACTCGTGCTAGCCAAAAAATTTTCAAGCTAAACTTTACCCATAGTGCCCCTCTCCCTGTTACCTCAGATCGAGTTTGCCCATGATAAAGAAAGCAAAGAATTTTTCTGAGCAAGTCCCCTAATGTGGGTTTTGGACCAAATCTGAACCTCTGGGAGCCTTTGGAGGGGGAAGGAGGGTGGGACGTAATGAATTAATGAAGATAAACAATACAAATGGAACATTATGGTAAGAACATAACTTTTTTATCTGATGTTGTTAATCTACATTCATTCCTTACTGATGGGACAGAGACCCTAGCTACTTTATGTCCTGGGAGGCCCAATGGAAGAATGTTTCTAAGTACCGTTGATCCAAAGGATGCTCTCCCCCGGAGACCAAATCCAATTTGTAATGAGTGATAAAGATATGAGGGGTAGCCCAGGTTGCAGCTGCACAGATATAATCCATTGAAGCGCTTGATTGAAAGTCAACAGACATCACCACTGATCTGGTTGAGTGTGCTTTGACCTTTTTTGGCAGAGGAGTTCATTATGTTGGTAGACAAAGCATATACAGTTTCTCAACCATTATAGAGTTACCTTAGAAACACAGTTTCCCAATTTTGGCCCTGAACAGGAAACAAATAACTGGTCAGATTCACGTACTGATTTAGTTCTGTCAAGGTAAAATCGTAATTGTCTATGCACATCCAGTAAGTGAAGACAGTATTCTCCTTAGTTCTGTCTAGGTAAAATTGTAATTGTCTCTGTACATCCAGTAAGTGAAGATAGTATTCTCCTTAGTTCTGTCTAGGTAAAATCATAATTGTCTATGTACATCCAGTAAGTGAAGGCAGTATTCTCCTTAGTTCTGTCAAGGTAAAATCGTAATTGTCTATGTACATCCAGTAAGCGAAGGCAGTATTCTCCTTAGTTCTGTCAAGGTAAAATCATAATTGTCTATGTACATCCAGTAAGCGAAGGCAGTATTCTCCTTAGTTCTGTCAAGGTAAAATCGTAATTGTCTATGTACATCCAGTAAGCGAAGGCAGTATTCTCCTTAGTTCTGTCAAGGTAAAATCGTAATTGTCTATGTACATCCAGTAAGTGAAGGCAGTATTCTCCTTAGTTCTGTCTAGGTAAAATCGTAATTGTCTATGTACATCCAGTAAGCGAAGGCAGTATTCTCCTTAGTTCTGTCAAGGTAAAATCGTAATTGTCTATGTACATCCAGTAAGCGAAGGCAGTATTCTCCTTAGTTCTGTCTAGGTAAAATCGTAATTGTCTATGTACATCCAGTAAGTGAAGGCAGTATTCTCCTTAGTTCTGTCAAGGTAAAATCGTAATTGTCTATGTACATCCAGTAAGCGAAGGCAGTATTCTCCTTAGTTCTGTCAAGGTAAAATCGTAATTGTCTATGTACATCCAGTAAGCGAAGACAGTATTCTCCTTAGTTCTGTCAAGGTAAAATCGTAATTGTCTATGTACATCCAGTAAGCGAAGGCAGTATTCTCCTTTATTTGAGAAGTTTGGAAAAAAGACTGGTAAGTCAATTGTCTGATTAATAGTCACTTCTGAAATAACTTTGGGCATTAAGGAAGGGTTAATCCAGAGTAATACTATGTCCTTATGAAAGACCATGTAAGGGCATTTTATGCACAAGGCCTGAAGCTTGGATATGCGTCTGGCTGAGGTGATGGCTACTAAAAATAGGAATTTCCAGGATAAGAACTTTGTATAACAAGTTGCAGCAGGTTTGAAAGGTGATCATGTTAGGGACTGCAGTACTAGCGTTAAACTCCAAGATTTGATCAGTTTATTGAAGGGTGGTCTGATGTGCAAGACCCCTTTCAAGAAGGTTTTACAGAGACAATGTTAAATTAAGGATGAGTCTTGGAATCCATTGTGGAAGTTTTAGCAGCCTGATGTACTTGAATAGTGGAGGCTGCCACTCCCAAATGAAGAAGGCTTGACAAATAATCCAATACCGCACTAACTGGAGCTGAACAGGGGTTTAGTCCTTTCTGTTGAGACCAAATAAGGAATCTCTTCCACTTGCTAAGATAAATTTTCCCGGTGAATGGTTTCTGAGAAGCCAGAAGAATGTTACGTACAGGGGAGGTAAGGTTCTTCTGCCTGGCAATTACTGGAAGTGGAGAAACCAAGCTGTCAGCCTGAGACTGGATATGTTTGGATGAATCAACCCCTGCGGGTGTGACAGTAATTCTGGAGTTGGGTCCAGAATCCATGGTTGGTGTACTAGGTGAGGCCAAAGGAAGGGGAACCCAACTTGTTGGGGCCAGTAGGGTGCAATGAAGATTACTCTGCTTCTCAACAGAAAGGCCTTCTTTGGAAATTGTTGGATCAGGGGAAGGGGAGGGAAAGCATAAAGAATCCTGTGGGCCAGTCTTGTATTAGAGTATCCCTCGGGGACTCCCCCAGTGGGGGAATTAGGGCAAAGGAGCTGCTGCATTTGTGATTTGCTGGAGAGGTGAATAGGTCGCAGCAAGGCTGGTCACAGTGGCTGAAGATCTTCACCGCCATGGTAGAATTGAGGGACCACTCGTGAGGCAGGAGGATGCACCTGCTCAATTTGTCTGCAGTCATGTTGGAATCCCTGGGAATACATTGCTATCAGAAAGTGGTTGGTATCTGTCACCCATTGCCAAATTCTCATGGCCTCTTGACACAATGGGTAGGACTTGGTTCCCCCTTGTTTGTTGATATAGCAGACCATCAACATATTGTCAGACTTTATAGCAATTGTCCCTGATGAGAGGGCAGATCGAAAGGCTTGCAACACTAGAAGCACAACCCTCAGTTCTAGAACATTGATATGCAGATTGGCCTCTGGGGGACCAGGAGCCTTGGACTGTCATTCCCTGGAAGTGCCCCCCCACCCTATCAGGGAAGAATCCATGGTCACTATGGCCTTGGGCTGAGATGGAGAGAAAGGGAAACTCCATAGGTCTTTTTCTGGCTTCATCCACCAAGTTAAATCTTGTTTGCATTGGTTTTGCAGATCTGAAAGGACATAGAACGATTTGAAGGGGACCACTGTGTTAGTAGGAACCACTGAAGAAGTCTCATGTGTAGTTTCATCAGTGTAACTACTGTAATTGATGCTGCCATTCATCCTAGAAGCTGAAGGACATCCCGAGCTGGAACTTTGTCTTGAGAGAGTATCACCCAGAGGTGGGACATCAGTCTTTCTAATCTATGACCTGGAAGGGAGACTAGGCAAGACTGAGTATTGAAAGTTGCTCCTATGAATTCCAGGGTTTGAGAAGGAGTCAACTTGCATTTCTCCCTGTTTATTGAGATTCCTAGGTATTTTGCTAGTTTTAAAGTGTAATGTAAGGCTGTAACCAGTAGACGCTTGGTGGGGGCGGTAAGGAGCCAGTTGTCTAAGTACAGAAACACTCAGAATCCTTGCAGTCTCAAGTGAGCGGTTACCACTGCCATGCATTTGGTTAACACTCTGGGGGCCATAGAAAGTCCAAAGGGCAGTGTCCGGAATTGGTAATGATTGGCTCCCAGCTAGAAGTGAAGGAATCTTCTGGAGCATTTGTCCATTTTTATCCTGAAGATCTATTGAGCACATCCAATCGTCTTTCTCCAGAAAAAGTAGGATAGACTGAACCGTAACCATCCAGAATTTTCTTTGGTTGACACATTTGTTCAGAATGCTGAGATCCAAGATTGGTCTCCAGTCCCCTCTCTTTTTTGGCACTACAAAAGAACCTTGAGTAAAATCCAGATCCTATTTGGTCTGGTGGGACTGCTTGGATGACTCTTTTTTGCAACAGCTTTCATATTTCTTGAGCTGCTGCTTCCTTTTGGCTTGGTGGAATGTCAGGAATGTGCCTTAATGGCTTTGGGCAAATATTGAAGGGTATGTGATAACCTCTGGTGATTATAGTCTGCACCGAAGAATCTGTGGTTATTTTTTCCAGGTAGGGTGGTACAGAGAGAAGCATCCCTCGAATGCTTCCAGAGGAAAGAAATTGGGTTGCTCTTCAGGAGCGCTGGTAGGGTTGCCTGGAGAAAGAATCTTTGTACCCCTGGTTACGCAGACCACCCTCTGCCTCTGTTGGGGCATCTTCCACATGAATTACCCCCTCTGCCCCAGGGGGTAAACTCGCCACGTGTGTCATGGAAAGGACCCTGGGATTTCTTATGCCACATCTTTCTACTCCTTTGATTCCTAGAGTAGGATCATGGGGGGGGTTGAAAAATGTACGGCCATGGCAGACAGGGTCTTGCCATCCTTTTCACACCTGGCTAACGTGCCTTTCACTTTTGGGCCAAAGAGGGAAGAAGCTTTCACTGGAGCGTTAAGAAAGGAAGACTTAAAAGTGTCCACAAAGTCACAAAGGTGCATCCAGGCATGATGTCTCATAACAATGCCTGAACCTGCAGCTCTGGCTGCCCCTTTGGTAGTGTGACAGATTAACCACATGGGCGAGTTGGATATAGATTCCAGCGTTTCAAGCTGTGAGGCAACTTTGTTGCGTACCTCATCAGAAACTGCTCCTGCTAAGGTTCTGCAGAGTTCCGAGATTAGGTCTCTCTGGAGCCTGGTAAAGTGTGCCAAGTAATTCAAGGACCAAATGGCAAAGGTTGATGAGGCAAACACTCACTTCTCTAGCCTGTTCATCACCTGAGACTCCATGTTTGGGGGGTGGACAGTATGGCTCTCTTCGGTGAGCTCTTTCTTAGTGGCCACCACCACCACTACCATAGCATCTACCGGTAGCCTTTGGACCAGTGTGGACTTTCTTCCGGCGGGGACAGAATTTTGTCTGGTCTCCAGGGGATAGGTTCAATTGTATCAGGACTCTTCCATGCATGCTGCACGATGAGTTGGACTAGTTCGTCTGCAGACAGAATCACCCAAGAAGTAGAGCATGAAAAGCCTGCAAGAATACGGACTCCTCAGAGGAGGGGTTGGTGGGCTTCCAGTCTCCCCACTGTTTTAAGATTTCCAGTATGTCTCTGAAGGAGACATCCTCAGGGAGTGACAGTGGGGACCCCTCCCCTTCATTGTAGTCCGTATCTTTGGTGAGGGACTCTTCAGGTGGGTCCGTGTGCTTCCTCTTGCACAATCTCTTACGTGGTACCTCTTCAGCAAGGGCTTATGAAGAGGACTCCAAAGAGAAGGTGCCCTGCAGTAAGGTATCTTGAGGCTCTTGTGCTCACTGTCCTGATGTGGTGGACTGTGTCAGCTGCGGTTCAGAGGGAGGATATAAATGGTACTCTGATGCCGAAGATTTGCATAAAGAGGCAAGGGCCCTCTCCTTCACTTGGAAAACTGACCCACTTGAAGAGGGATGGGAGCCCAGAACCGAAAAGAACAACCTTTGAACCAGGGTCACACCCCACTCTGATGAACCCACTCCCAAGGAAAGAGTCCCAAGAGGACCTGGTGCCATCAAGACTCCTGGAACCATAGTAGACGGCACGGTAGAATAAATCGCACCCTACTAGGGGTGACAGAGCCAGCAGCCCAATCATGATCCTGAGGATGGCTTGGCTCTGAATGAGTCAATGACCAAAGGGTCGGCTCCGAAACCATGGTGAGGTCCAACAGTGGAACCGAAGAATTGGGAACCAAAATAGGTATCAGTGCTGGGTGCTTCAATACCTGCAAGAAGGTGAAAGGAGGAGAATATGCAGGAATCTCTGGAGAAAACCTCCCAAATCCATTTGGGAGGGGAGTTTTGGAAGGTGTTGAGATCCCTCTGGCCATCAGTAGCTGTTCTACAAGTTGCACCATGTCCAATTCCGAGAGGCTCCTGGAGGAGCGTGTTGATATCCCCAATAGAGAATTGGGCTGTTCTAAGAAA
>NC_056739.1:322699011-322714011 GCF_019279795.1 Protopterus annectens | reverse complement strand
TGAATGGACTGGGCATCAAAAGCATTCCTCTGTTGGTTCCATATGATTTGCTTCTCTTCAGAGTACGCATTTCTGAAAAGTAAAAGCAAAAGATGGGGGAGGGGTTAATGTCAAAGAACATGCCAGGAATTATACAATTATTCAAAAAACAAAGTAACAACAGCAAATAGACAGCAAATCCAGTAACTCCACCGAATAAAACTGAAAATAACAAAACAAAAGCACTGGAACCACTAAAACATCCGTCACTTTAATTTGCAAGTTAAAACTTTTCCCAACAGGCTTCTTCAGGCAAACAATATCAACCATTTGATACAAAAAGCATATATATAAACACAATTCATCAAGTCTCATGATATTCTTGATTAATTACACCTGTTCATGTAAAAATCTAAGCATCGGTTTTAAGGTGAAAGCACCATTTAAACCAAGTGGTATATGTGCTTTTACATGAACAGATGTAATTAATCAAGAATATTGTGTAACTTGATAGATTGTATTTATATATATGCTTTTAGTATCAAATGGTTGATACTGTTTGCCTGAAGAAGCCTGTTGGCAAGTTTTAACTTGCAAATTAAAATGTTTTAGTGGTTCCAGTGCTTTTGTTACTTTCAATTATACAGTTATTGCCCTGTGTAAAAGATCGCAATTTGTTTCGTAACCAGTAAGGATACAAAAGGAGGAGCATATGCAGATTTTGGAGGTGCTTCAGTACTGCAGTCAAAGGCCATATCAGACACTTGACAGGAACAGAGCTAACTAGAAACATTTTCTGGACACCCCACAAGTCTTTTTGTTTCAGCTTCTGGACTGCTACTCCCCACCCCCACCTCACTGCTTATTTAAACACTGCTGTTACTACATCTTATGAAACCAAGAGTATATTCAGAGTAGAATAAATTAGTATGGAAATCTTGTCCGCACATATTATAATTTTGCCTACTCCACTGTGCCTTTTTCAGAAACTTCCCTAGTCCTAAAAGAAACAATCATTTTATCTAATAAGCCTCCAAAAGATGAAAAGTGATGACAGGAGCTATGGGTTGATTATACTGGGCTAAGTCTTTAATTGGTCATTGTTTGATTAATGATCTACCCCGCCAGTAAACAGAACATTCATACTTAAAAAATGTAGCATAAGCCGGCTCAGTATCAAACTAGAAAATGGTCCACCCTGCTTCTGACACAGGTTTGAGATTAATCACAGCTATATCACCTCCAACAAGCAACTCTACTCTTCCAAGTAAAAGTGGAATTAGCACTTGCAGATGGTCACCAAGTGAAGGGCAGAAAAGGATAATGAAGTACTGCGCACAGTAAAAGTGGTAGTACATCTGCAGTCTATACGTTACTCTGTGTACGTCATTCTGTGGCTAACTGTAATGGACAGGAGGGAACCAACCAAGGGACGAGACTCAAACGTGACCATTGTGCTACAGTCTAATGTGTCATCCAGTTGAATACTATGGCAGTGGTCTCATCCCATCATTACAAAGTATGAACTATAATGAAACTGTTTATGGCTAGAGCCACATCTTATCCTCAATGGAGGGGGGAAACAGAGAAAAATCTGTATTTGGCATGCTCATTTTTATCCTGTTCATCATCCCTGTCCCCATCTTCATAATTCACAGTCTATGACATCATAGTTTTATTTCAGGTGATTTCAGGTTACAGTAAATTCTATTTGAAGAATTTTCCTTGCATGGCCTCGAGTGGCTGATGTCCACTTTGAAAGAACTTTTTGCCATCAGTTGACTGATGTCTAAGATGTTTTCACCATCATTTCACTGACCTCTGAAACTTTGGGGTGGGCTGTAGGTATACAGGCAGCCTGCTGAGTTTTTTCTATCAACACAGTGCTCTGTCTGGTTGCCCAAAAGGGACTTCCTAATAGATTTTAGGACATAGATAACATCTGTTGAAGCATCAGTTATGATCAACAGGTTAAACCTCATGGAATTCACTCTTAAGATTTCACAAGTGCTTTAGAGGGTTAACTCAAACTTCCTAGATGCATAGAATTAACTATTTATTTTAAAAGTGTGTTTTTTCTGTGTTTTCTATTACATGCTCAGTAATGTGGCTATTTAGAAGAGGTATAAGCCTAGAACACTACACAACTGAATTTTCTTCCTTTTTCACGATACTGTTCGTAATGAAACTTTACTGAATATGGCACCAGATGGCATCTTAGTTCTCCAGACTGGTTTCCATCTAGAATGCTTTCTTCTCAGAGTCCACATGTATACTCTTTACCTGTATGGGCTTTTGCTTTGTGTTCGGGTTTCTTCCTACATCAAACCAGGAAATGCTGGTATGTGTACATGTGTGTATGTGTGCGTATATGCACACGCTTGCATGCTGATATGTGTGAGTGAGAGGCTGGCATCTTATCCAGGATTAGTTTATCTGCTTTATGCCCACAAAGAACAAGAAAATGTTCATGGTCCCCATGACCATGAATTGGATAAAATGGGTAATGGAAAATGATTATAGTAAAAAAAAAATGCTACTTGGAATCGACACTAGGACTCTGAGAAAATAACAATGAAGGACATAGTTGAAAGGTTAAGCTCTTTTACTATTTGGTTACTTGTTACACCTGTGGATATTGGTGGCTTTTGTTTCAGTTCATAATGAAAAATGAACACTGACTGCGACACCAAAAATATTTACAAATGGGTATTCCCTGACAGCCAGGTTAGTTGTGCACATCACCCATAAATTATCCTCTCACTGCCCAAGTACAATGAAACATTTACTTTATATACAACAACAAACAATGACTGGCTACTTCTAAAAGCAAATTTTGGTTTTGGAATTTGTAGTAACTCTTTGAAAGTCTTTTTCCTATGACCTACCTCTTAAAACCAAGCTATTATTCAACATTATATTTTAATTTGTCAATATTTTTAATGTGCTTGCAGATATCCATTTTTATCATTTACCTCCACTGATTAGTGTTAGTATATGATGTCCTTAGCTTCGTGCTGTGGACATCTCACATTTAACTTGTGTATTGAGTGGCAGCAGTCTGTGCAGAAAATGTTGCCATGGTGACATGTATATGAGGCAATCTTTCTTAAAATGCTGTTTCATGGCTGGCTTCCTGTTGCAGTATACAGTTCTGAAATATGAGTTACAAAATGGCTATACTTCAGTTTCTAAAAATACCAGTCTCACACGAATTAAACTTCACTAGATTTTGTTCCATGTGGGGTCCAGGTCTTTAAAAAAAATGCATACTAGTGAATGCATGGTTGTCACATACTCCTGTGATGACTGTCCTGTGCATATTGCATTTGCTAAACTAGTTTCCACAATTAAGAAATATGAAGTCTTAGAAATTCCAAAGAAGAATAGACTGGGGTATATAATAATGCAGAGGCATGATGAAAAGTGATCAACAGGAACAGCTTTCAGAGATGTATGTCAAGTGTGTTTCTAAAATACTCTCTCCATATGTGGGATCAGGATGCTTAAAGACCAAATCCAGATGCTGGGAACAGGATTGCATCAGAGTATTCCAAATGCACACTTACAAAGCTGCTGTGGTTTGACCTGTTTTCTTCCTACCTGTCAAATATTATATGGCGCTATGATGTGTCCTCCCATATTACATGTAACAAGCTTCAGAAAGCACACCAGTACTTGCTATAACAATGGCTGCAGTAGTGCAGTAAGAAACATGGCCCACCTTCATGGGAGCAGCAAAAAAGGTGTCTTAAGGCAAGATTGGCCACTCACCTCTGCCGTCATAAAAGCACCTTACGATCACATCATCAGTTAAGTTAACCTTACCGTCATGTGTCTCAGCTCCAAGAGACCAGGTATGCCTCTGCATTGTAGTAAACTGTTTTATTTTTATTTTTATCATTTGCTAATTATACAAGTACTCTAGTCAAGAGCCCTTTTTCAGATATGACCTAGGTCACAAATTAGCCAATCAACAAGTATGTTTTGAAGACACAGGAATAAACTGGAGTACCTAGAGAAAACCCATATAGTCTCAAAGAGAACATGTTAACTCCACAGAGACATTGATCAGAATCAGGAGTGAAGCCCAAATGCTGGAGATGTGAGACTGACATCTTACAAATGAACCACTATGCTGTCCAAAACAGCTGGTGAGGTCTCCTGATAGCTGTACCAGGATTTTTAGGGAAAGCTAAAATAAAGTGAAACATGTTGGCTTCTATAACATACATCTTTCAAATGACGCCTGATTTCAGAATCCACAGGCAGAGTTTCAGCCTCACTGTGCACTGCTGTGGAATAGAAAGTTCAAAAAAGAGAAAGTTCTCATTCTTGTCTGCAGCAGTCATATGTTTTATACTGAAACCTCACAGGAAGAGATAGATGCACCATATTTCATCTGCATAATAGAAGTCCTTATCTGCAGACGAGTTCAAATCTCTACCTCTAAATTGCTGAAATGCAAGCTGAAACTCAAGCAGTGCAATACTTGCCAGCCAAAATCCCCCATAAACCTGCAGTCATTCTTATGAGCAGGTTTTCTGAAGTTGTACATCAGCTTGTGTAGCCCCATACTGGGAAATGCATGTTTCTGCACAGCATATTCACTTTAAAAAAGCCGAAATGACCAGCTTAAGCAAAAAAAAAAAATACTCAAGTCATTTCAAAAATATATAACCATAAACTGGGACCTTTTAAAATTAAATTTTAGCACTTAACATGGCACAAAGTTTATGTGAAAAATGTGTACATGGTGGCATACATGGTGTATTCTAATTCCTGGCTACAGCAATGGTTGAGAATTGTTCAGTAAAACTAACAATTGTTCTGAAGTATAATGTGTTGTTCCAATTATTCCTGTTTGCAATAGTTAGGCTTTGCCTTATCATTTCAGCCTGCTCTTTAAGTCTTTCTATAATATGCACTTTTCATCCTGTCAGTGAAAAACTTTGTGACTCAGTAGTAGAAACTGGCATGGTGTTCAATTTCAGAAGCATTTTTAATTTAGATGCAGTGCTGTCCACATAGGGAGCACATGCTGAGTCTAAAATGATTCAATATTGATCTCTGCACTATCCCATTTAACACACACACACGCGCACACACACACACACACACACACACACACACACACACACACACACACACACACACACACACACACACACACACACACACGCACACACACACACGCACACACACACACACACACACACACACACACACATATATATATATATATATATATATATATATATATATATATATATATATATATATATATATATATAAACTGCAAAGGTATGCAAGAGGGGTCAACTTCACTTCTTTAGCCTTAGTGTTTCAGAAGGTTTTCTAACACCACCACCACCACAACATCATAAGGGGATTAGGAAAGCATGCATAACATCAGTAAGTGAGTTTCCAGACATCCCTCTGTGGAGCACCAAAGCCTACCTGCCATGATGCAGATGATCTTGATTATTTTGACAGCACTGAAATAATCTAATTTTGATACTACTCAGAAAGATGACAGAATGCTGTGCTGTTCCCTCCCCCATCCCCTTTGCATCCTCCCGGGAAAATTTTGGTCCATATCAGTAAAGACTCACTTTCAAAACCAAGCTAACAGCATCAAAACCAGTACAGCTGTTGTGGAAATGGGATACCCAGTTCCTCATTTTAAAAGGCATGCAGACCTTGAGCTTGTATTTTCCAAATGCACATGCAGTGGTTGCACCTTTTCATTCCCTGCTGTTTCAGTGAACAGTTTTACAGACCAGAATGTGAAGTCATTTACCATCTGTGTTCTTGTCCTGCATGAAAGCAGGAGCCTGAAACCACATAACATGAATCTGGAACACACATCAGAGCTGACCTCCATTTCTTATATATATTTATTTTATTTTTATACATTAGAAATGAGTAATGTCCCCAAACATCTAAGAATACTATTTAAAAATAGCCTGGTAATGTTAATTTACTTAAACAAGATGGTAAACTTGTAAGAATTGCTCATGGGAATAGAATTTGCATTTACTGAATGTATCAGGTCTGTCTGGAACTCATTACTTTGGACGGCAGACAGCACAGTCAGCCCCACTAGGGAGTCATGTGACACAGCAGCCTGAAGATGCAGTCACTGACTTTCAGCACTATACTGTACTAAGGCAGGGAGGACTGTGTTTCTTTTGCCACTATTCCACATGCACAGGCTAAGGTTATTTACTCCATTCACAATGTACCCTGCTAAGGCAGTTACTGTACATCATTCCGTGTAGAGGACATTTTTGAAGTGGGAGGTATAGGAGCTTAAAGATAAGCATTAGTATCAATTACATAATACCTGAGGTTCACTTAGTGTGAGCAATTATAGTCCTGGCAAGAACTAGTATAACTTAAGGCATGCAGTTGGTTAAGAGAGAGAGAGAAAAAAAAAAAGATGCAGTGTAATAGAAGGACACTTTAGTGTTGCTTACTGTCGGTTTGCAAAGAGAAATGACTACATTGATCGCTGGGCTCTTACCACTTCCTCACACTTTAGCTGTGTGTACAGTTTTACTTTAAATGTTGCATTCATTAATGCTGCAACATAAAAAGAGTGAATCTTGCCTTAGTAAACTGAACATAGAGAGACAGCATGATAGAGCTATACAGAATGTAAATGTGTGTGTGTGTGTGTGTGTATGAACTCTGAGAGAAAGCATGTGCAGTTATTCCAATACCCATCACAAAAAAGGAACCCTAGCCTGCCTAAAACTTATTCACAGTAAGTCCCTGATATCACGCCTTCATGTATTGTCAAAATACGATACATAGATGGACCAATGTGACAGATATACAGAGTATGATCACACACACACACACACACACACACACACACACACACACACACACACACATGCAATCAGAATTTCAGAAATAAGGAAAATGATACCATGCATGCAAGAGCAGCTAGTGCAAATGATGTTGCGTGCAAAAGATCTCTTTGAAAGCGATTAGGTCATGGCACCCACAGGGAATTATCATTTCCTTGATATGCATTTACATCAAAGGACTCTTCCTTCTTACTACAAGTCACTGTATATGTAAAATACAATGTTTTCACATATCCCAGGGTTTCTCTTTGTATTGACTTCTTAGATATAGCATTTACAATCATGAGCTCCCTTAATATTTTTCTGACTCCCATTAATTCCCACCAAGGCCATCCATTTCATTTGACTGTTGTTTGAAATGGATTAATTTTCCTGTCTTTGAGTAGTCAGATTTTCATGTTTAAAGCTCTCTTATATGGCTAAAACTGATGACCACGGTTCTGTTGGACTTATTTAAGGTTGGATTCACAAACTTATAACATCAAGCATACAACATGTATGCAAAGCATGAGACCACGTACTATGTTTTTGATTCATGCAGGAACAGATTAATAGCCACTTGCTAAATGTACAGAGGCTTATGTGTCTAGAGCCAGAGGTCACCGTCTATGTTGTTGCTGCAAAATATATCCTTGGTAATGTTGCATGGTATGCAATTCAATGCAGTTTCTGTTGCATGGGTAAACATATGTCTATTATAATGTATCACATGCACCTTCAGCAGTTTTGGCACAGTTCTGGCTTCAATACACTCAGTCCTGATTCCTGATGTTTCAACTGATCACGTGTACATGAGCCATTGCACTGGCGCTGTGACCTAATCTGGTAGAAAGGGCACCCTACAGGGAACTAAACATTGTTTGGCACACGTGTGACTACAAATGTCTGATTCTGTTTCGTTATATAGTGAGTCTGAGATTGCTGGAGCTCAGAGAATTCTCCTTAATTCAAGGTACAGTGATCATGGAATTAATATAGTATCAAGCGTGTGGGGTGGGCACAGATCCCTATCATGTCAGGAGGATCTAATGGACAAAGCTACCCTCTAAAAAATGTTTTTAGTTGTTCAACTACTTTAGTTTTTTCCTGCTTTCTGATTAATTTTCAGCTTATTGTTCACACTTTTTAGTGTAAAACATATTTGCTACAAACATTTGTCATATTGCCATTTTTATACAGTATGTCTTAGGGCCTGTACTCTTATATCGTCCACAATGTCACTGTTTGTCCCATAGTGAATCTCAAATTAATGTTGCAGCATAACTACAAACAACTGCGTAAGAATGATTGGCTCTTCACATTTAGCAGACTGCTTGCCGGATGGACAATGTGCTGGACTGTACTGTAAATATTCCTGCTGTGTCTCCTCCCTCTCACCATTGCTTGTGTCTTTGCTTTCTCTACATCATGAGGACTGGACTCAAACTAGTTTGTTACATGGTCAACCATTCAGCTTTAATCATTATAGGAACCATGCTATGCCCACATTTCTTGTATGATTTGCACCTTGGATGGTACCCCCATATTTTTTATTGTTATGTTTTACATTTGTTAGCCAGATGAATAGGTTGGCCAGCTGACCCTTTTCAGACATGAAGTGAGCCACAGGTGCAAGAACTGTGGAACACTTTTTGTATTAAAAACATAAATTCATATTTTAATCATGTTCACAAAATTGAGTGAAAAGAGTTCATACCAGTCCACCAATCCATTATCAAATAGAAATAAATAACTAAAACAAGCATGCAGAATATTTCAGTATGTAACAGTAAGGACACTTGGATATTCAATTTTTGCTAAATGTGAAGTAACACGTTAGATAATTAGGAGAAAAAAGCAGGGAGATGCAGAGGGAAACGGGGGTCAATATAGTTGGAGATGGGAGAACAAACATTGAGGTCTGTTGTAATGTTTGTATTTTATGGAATCAAATAGATAAGATAGAGTTGGGCAACTTAATTTGGTAAGGTTAATCAATGAGTCATTCAATCAATCCATCAGTTCTAGCTGGACTGGGGTCTTTTGCAAGTCTATACACCAACTTTATCTTAAACAACCCAAGGAGTCTGATAATTTATTTTCTCATGAAGCCCTTCTACTCACACAACAATCACAGCCCCCTGCACCCCTCACACCCCCTGCTACTTAAATATACCAACTCTGAGATCACACTCACATTGAACTGAATGGGAATTTTCCCTATGGTAATCTCCATGCAAATGGTTAGATGTAAAGAAACAATGTTTTCATCTCGACCATATGCAATTCAACGTTGTGGCCGTTCAACGATCTGATGGGAACTCCTGCTGCCACATCTCAGGTGGCAAGTCATTTCTGCGTTTGCCAAATTATAATCTTCTCACAGTGAATCTTCAGTTGCTTAAAAGAGAGAGTTTTTAATTTCTTTTTCTTGAGCATTTTGCTAGAGGTTTGCTTTGCTTGTTTTCTGTTTTCTGTGATGCCTGATGTAGTGATGTATTTAGGCTCAAACTTTAGATACAGTCTGAGACTGAGGCAACTTAGACACAGAGCACTATCTTTAGTTCATTATTTATTTTTTCTTGAATGATAACTCTTTTTGTGACCTTGGAGTGCGGATGTATAAATAAAGGGGTTTTAGAGCACAACAGGGTAACCCCCCATTTAAAAAAGTGTTTGTTATATTATATTGTGTTGTTTTGTACAAAAATAAATTAACCTGAGTGTATGTTTAAAACACTTGTGTAGTTGAGTGAATGACTTTCATGTTAGTATGTATGAGCAGAAACATTTAGACGTTGGGCCTTTCATTCAGATATAATAGACTCTTTTTTGACAGGTACAGTTTTATATTATTAGGTATGTCTCAGTTATATCCTATTTAATGCATTTATGATGGAGAAAGTACAACAGAAAACTTTTCAATTTCTATCTATATCTATAACCAAACCCACTCATAAAATCCATTGTATGGGTCACCGTTCATTATTTTGTTGCTCAGGCATTTACTTATATCAGACTGATCATGTTTATTATAAATTTTAATCAGACAAGACAGGAATGACACCCTTCAGCCAGCAAAATTTGACTTAAAATTGTTAATATTATGTATTGGTTAAGGTGAGGGGCAAGCCTTCCCACACACCTCCATACAAGGGGACTTTTCCTCCTGTACCTCCTATTTAATACAGCTTATTCCGAGGTCACACAGCCTTGGGACAGGTTATGTAATTTTACTGAAATAGGCCATTACTTTCATAGGTCTTGACAGAATATCTGTATAATCCAGTTTATCAGAGGCATAAGCTACATATCTCAGTACTTGCACTTCACACCTACTGACTAACATTATTAGATGCTCGTGTCTGGTTTACCATGTGTCCTATCTTGCTCTATGCTGTTTGTCTTGTATTACCTGGCTGTCTGCTATGGACATTGTACATTCATGTCCACAGTGACAAAGTTTGAAATGCAGGCAAATATAAGGAGATATCTGGAACTTTGTCACTGCTGCTACATGATGGTTCATTTAGAAAACTCAAAGAATCAGAATGAGAGAGTCATTTTGGTGGGGGGAAGGTGAATATGCTTTTAAACCCATTGAGGGCTTTGGACAAGATACATGCCACAGCTGACTTGGAATCTTAAAAGTTTCCAATGGAAAGGAGGGGCAAGCTGTAATGTGGAGAGCAGACATCTATAAATTCTGGTTTGTTAAACTTATACACAGCTCCAATAAACATATTTATTTTAAGTTTAAAAAATGGTACTGGTCTTGGGGGTACTGCTAGGTCTGGACACTGGTTTGAGCAAAATGATTTAGGCAGCCTTCTTTTTTGAACGAATGGCAGAGTCATGATGACCTCTTGATTAGCACGTTAATACTCTGCAGATGTAAAGCACATCTGGCACACTCATAGTATTATAAATACTTATTTACATATTGATGATCCTCTAAATCTAGAACTACACCAGAGTACTAAATAATTAGGTACTATTGATCAAAACATCATATCATCAGTCACACTTTGCAGTTGTAAAGGATTGTGGCACAGCTGAAGAGGTCATAATGATGCTGCCCATTTGTATCAAAATTTGTATTTATTTATTTTTAGTTCCCTCAAAAATTACCTCCAGAGCTACCCAAATCATCAAGACAGTAATAATGCATTTTTAAATATTTGAAGTTTAGTAGTGGCAGAGCACTCCTTCAAGGGAAGTAAGTGTGGAAAGACCAGCATGCTGAATTTCTTCTTTGCTTAAACAAGCTCATTCAGACTGAAGATGCCCAAAACGAGCTTGCATTTGCAGTACTTTTTTGTTAGAATCTTTAAAGTACCTTGGATAAACTCCAGTGCCATACTGGTGGCTTCACACCCACTGCATTACCTTCTTACAAGTATTATAACGTACCTGTCACAGTGTAGAACTGGAGCAGTACTAACACTAATCTCTGGGTTTTTTATGTAATATGTGGATGGGCAGCACAAGGAGTAGTTTTGTCACCTTACAACAAGGGGCCCTCTGGTTCAGTTCTTGGCTGGGGTTCCTTCAATATGGAGCCTGCATGTCCTCAAATTCTTGTGTGTTTTGTTTCCTCGGATAGTTTGGTTTCCTACCACATGCCAAAGAGATGTGGTTGGTAGATTTATCAGTGGTTCTAAATCATTTGTAGCTGTGATTGTGATATGGGAAAAAAGTTTGGCAATTTACTTCTATTATGTACTTCCCTACTAAGTTCTGTTGATGGAAATGACTGTTCATGGGACTGGTACACAGACCTGGATGCAATTCAATAGCAATGTATGCAGATGGAGAGATAAGCCTTCATTTCTGCTACAGCCTGCATCAGATGCACATTACCATATAGTGTAATAAATAATGCATTCCAGCACATGCAGAAAACATTGTTCCTTTGTATGAGCAGAACTGTGAGATAAATAGTAATTATTACAGATCATTGTCTGCAACATTTATGCATTACTGTCATTCCTAATAACAGTGTCTTTAAGCTGTATGGGCTAGTATCTTTATCTCTGATACTAGTTAACAAGTTTTATTTGGAATGCATGGAAAATGAAGTACAAAATATAATTAAACAGACGTAGCTATACTTAAGGAGCTTAAATAACATCAAGTGGTCAGAGTGGAACAGCAATGCTCTTGCATTCCAAACATCTTACAAATGATACATCCTCTTGAAAATTAAAACTGAATACTGGTGACTGACTATACTCTGTCTACATTGCTAAACTCTGGAACTCAGTTCCAAAAGATAGCAGAGACAACTCATTCAGTCTAACGTTAGTAATATTTCAGTGAAACAAATACCTATCAGCAAAATGGTTCTGTCCTTGCACCAGTCCCATTACTAAATTCCTTCTTATTAATTCACACTCAGTTGTTGTTGTTGTTGTTTGTCTTTTGGCTTTTCCCAGTTAGGGGTCGCCACAGCAGAACTCCGGTCCGCTAATGATTGGCAGTTGGTTTTTATGGTGTCGTGTTGCCAGCCTGACGCCAAACCTTCAACGAAGGCACGCCCATTCAACGTCACACTCAGTAAATTTCACAATAATCTTCACGCTGTTGTTATAATAATATCCTGGTTACATGTCTCATGTGATTTTTTTATCTGCCTGGATAAAATATGCATGCACCTTATTTACTCACCATTTATATATGTATATATAGGATAGTGTCATTGCCTCACAGCAAGAGGTTCCCTGGTTCGATTCTCACCTGGGGTACCTTCTGTGCAGAGTCTGTATGCCCTCCCTGTGTTTCAGTGGGCTTCCTCAGGTGCTCCTAGTCCTAGTTATGCAGGCACCATAGCAGGCACATTGTACCACCCTAGTTATGCATGCGCCATAGCAGGCACATTGTACCATCCTGGTTATGCATGTGCCATAGCAGGCACATTGTACCATCCTATTTATGCATGCACCATAGCAGGCACATTGTACCATCCTGATGCATGCACCATAGCAGGTACATTGTACCATCCTAGTTATGCATGCACCATAGCAGGTACATTGTACCATCCTAGTTATGCATGTGCCATAGCAGGCACATTGTATCATCCTAGCAATGCATGCGCCATAGCAGGCACATTGCACCATCCTAGTTATGCATAGACCATAGCAGGCACATTGCACCATCCTAGTTATGCATGCGCCATAGCAGGCACATTGCGCCATCCTAATTATGCATGCACCATAGCAGGCACATTGTACCATCCTAGTTATGCATGCACCATAGCAGGCACATTGTACCATCCTAGTTATGCATGTGCCATACCAGGCACATTGTACCATCCTAGTTATGCATGCGCCATAGCAGGCACATTGTACCATCCGGCACATTGTACCATCCTAGTTATGCATGCGCCATAGCAGGCACATTGTACCATCCTAGTTATGCCTGTGTCATAACAGGCACATTGTATCATCCTGCTTATGCATGTGCCATAGCAGGCACATTGTGCCATCCTAGTTATGCATGCACCATAGCAGGCACATTGTACCATCCTAGTTATGCATGCACCATAGCAGGCACATTGTACCATCCTAGTTATGCATGCGCCATAGCAGGCCCATTGCACCATCTTAGTTATGCATGCGCCATAGCAGACACATTGTACCATCCTAGTTATGTATGCGCCATAGCAGGCCCATTGCACCATCCTAGTTATTCATTCGCCATAGCAGGCCCATTGTACCATCCTAGTTATGCATGCACCATAGCAGGCACATTATACTATCCTAGTTATGCATGCACCGTAGCAGGCACATTGTACCATCCTAGTTATGCATGCACCATAGCAGGTACATTGTATCATCCTAGTTATGCATGTGCCATAGCAGGCACATTGCATCATCCTAGTTATGCATGTGTCATAGCAAGCATATTGTACCATCCTTCCACTGCAGCTCATTGCCTCCATCTGTAAAATTCTATTATGGTTGCCAAGGTTACTAACCTGTCACTTCAGTACTCTGGTACAAAGCTGCAGACATTAAAAAAAGGAACAAAGGCCTTTAAAAATTAGGAACATCCAGCCAAAAGTCCAGACATTTATTTAACATAAAATCTGAAACCAGATAGCACATAACTCTTCCTCTATCTAGTAAAAATATGGGATACTACTCAGAGACACATTTAAAAACAGAGAGTGACAAAAATGATGGAAAATTATAAGGATATTATCAAAGAAACATAAAATCTGTATATTTTAGTAAACTGTATTGTAAAATTCTAACACATAATGTCATTTATTTTTGCTTCTTTAAATTATTAGTTCTAGGAGTATGTTGGTCATGTAGTGTGGTTTTCTGTGTATTAGACAGCTTCAAAATTTATGTGTGATGAGGAGGATTCAGAAAATTGTGTGATGAGTTAAATCAAACCAGAAAGCAGAGACATACTCTCAAAAGTAAATATATCATGTTCAGGGGTAAATCAGGCCTGCAAATATGAGCATTCCTCCAAAGTAGGGACAGCTGAGAGATCTGTTCAGGGGTCCGGGATGTATGAATGCATGCATATGTATGTATGTATATGTGTGTGTGTGTGTGTGTGTGTGTGTGTGTGTGTGTGTGTGTGTGTGTGTGTGTGTGTGTGTGTGTGTGAAGTGCATACGTATACACATATACATACACATATGGCATGCAAATGTCAGTGTGCTGCAGCTTGAAGCTCTCTCAGGTGCTATTATGGAAGCAGAGCACTATGATCTTTGCCTTAAGATTTAGCCTTGCACGTTCTAGATTTACTGAACTCCTAATAAAGTCAGACCTGGTTCTTGGGATGTACCTTATTAAATAAATAAACAAAGCCTATGTCGAGAATTTCTAGCAGTTCCTACACAGGATCCAGCATAGGAAAAAAACTTTTATTGTGAACAATAAGAAAGTGCTCTTCCTTCTGACCTTTGATTTTGAGGATCATTGTTATGATTTTTAATGCTGAAAGGTTGAGAGCTATGACCCCTCAACATTGGTATCTGAGTGCAGCATGAGAAGCATATAGTATTGATGGAGGTTGTAGCTTTGCAGATGCTACTGCATGTGTGTCACACATACAAATGGGAGGGAACACCTAGATGGGGTGTATCCCACATACAAATGAAGTGAACACCCAGATGGGATGTATTACACATACA